>NW_026850507.1:0-219634 GCF_030869225.1 Colletotrichum abscissum
AGGAGGTACTATTTTTTTAAACTAATTAAAAAGTAAAATAGTAACGCTTATATAAAAGTAATACCCGTATATTAATTCTTATTATTATTATTATTATTATTATTATTATTATTATTATTATTATTATTATTTTATATAATAATAATAATATTAATAATATATATATATATATATATATATATATATAGTCTTATTTATATTATTTATTATAATAATAAGAGTATATATTATTATAAAATATTAATATTATAATTATAAATAGTAAATTATATTAAGTATATAATTATATAATAAGCTTATAATATATTAAAATAAGTTAATAATTTATTATTTTTCTTTTTTATTAATTAATTTATATTTATAAATATTATAGAAATTAGAAAGATAGAAATATTTAAGAAATATTTAAGATATAATAAGGAAATATTCAAAATATATTAAGGAAATCTTTAGGAAATTTTTAGGAAACGTTTAGGAAAATTTTAAGAAATTTTTAAGAAATTTTTAAGAAATTTTTAAGAAATTTTTAAGAAATTTTTAAGAAATTTTTAGGAAATTTTTAAGAAATTCTTAAGAAACTTTTAGGAAATCTTTAGGAAATTTTTAGGAAATTTTTAGGAAATTTTTAGGAAATATTTATAAGTAATATATTATCTACTTAGTATTTATAACCTTAACCTCTATTTATATATTTATTACGAATATTTATTTATAATATTACGGTATTCTTAATTTATATAGTACTATTTTAAAGAGGTAAGTAAAATACTTCTATTTTAATAAACTCTTTATTTATAAACTTCCCTAAACTAATTATTCCCTATTATTCCTTAACCCTTAATTATACTTTTTACTTATTTATATCCTTAATAAAGATTTAAGTAAAAATAGCGGGGTTTATTTAAAAATCCGTTTTATTATTATTAGAATTATTAATAAGAGTAAGCTAGACCGGCTTATTTTTAACTACCTTATTATTCTAACCTATTTACTTAGGGGTTTTAAAAATTTCTAAAAATAATTAATATTAAGTATAACAATATATAAGTATTAATAAAGTAACTTATTAAAAATATTCTTATTTAGCGCGAGCTTAGGGTAACGGTACTTATAAAATACTAAATAAATCGGCTCGTACTTATTAAAAAAAGAGTAAGTTATAAAATCTAGTTAAGAAAAGCGTTAATTAAAAAATAAGTTATACTTATTACGGCTAATAGCGTCCTACGATTTATAGACCTTATAGCTCTCTTCGGGGCCGAACTTAATATTTATTTTTATCTAAGTAACGTCCTACTAAAAATAATTAATCTTATAAACTAAAAATATTTTAAAAATATTTCTACTTATAGTACCGTCTTTTTTAAAAAGGATAGTAAATAACGCTTTATTATTTATAATAGCCTTAAGCTTTTGGGGGGTATCTAGGGGTATATCTTAGCCCTTTATAAGTAATATTATTTTAGTATAATATCCTATAAAAAACTATTAATAAGGCTAAAAATATTAATATAAAATAAAAAGTAACTTATAGATAACCTTGAGGTTAATAGTAATTAAAAAGGATCCTTTATAAGAAATTATAGAATTAATATAATAACCCTCTTCGAAGTACTTTTTAAGTATATTAAAAAACGACTAGTAGTAACTATTAAAATAAAGGCTATTAACTTTTAAATAACAATAATAAAGTTCTCTTAGTAATAAGATTACTTAACTTTATTATTATAAAAATAAGTAAATAAATTACGTATTTAATTATAATAATAGGGATAAAACTTATATTATTAGTTTTGAATATAGAGAAATTCTAAGGCCGGCCCCTTTTATTATTAATATAAAATTTAAAGCTATTACTATCGTAGTAGCGAGAAAGTATTGTAAAATTAATTTAGAAATATTTCTAATTAATTATTAATAAATTTTAAGTATAATAGTAAGTTTTATAATAAAAATTTTTAGTAAAAGTTGTAACGAAGGGTAAAAGTTTAAAAAAAGGGACGTAAAAGTTTAAAAAAAAGGATGCGACTTAGCTAGAGTAAAAGAAAAGTATAAGTTAGAATTATTTTTTATAGAGCGGACTTTAATTAGGTAATAGTACCCTAATTAGCTATAATTTATTTCTAAAATATTTCTAGCCTAAGTACCTTAAAAAAAAAAAACGAAGTCTGATTAGTTAAATTTAGCCAGGATCTACTAATATCTAAGTACTTACTATTATATACGGGACTCTTACCTTAACTAGGGGGGGTTATTATCAGTTTATATGTAGACTCTACACTATCTGTGAGCCTGTGAGGTACCATAAGGTAGGAAGTAAGGTAGAGACCACCTCACAACACAACAGCAAGTGACCTGGAACAAGGAACGAATACTCGGATCTCCATATCGCGACAGCACCAAACCCAAGTATTGGTGACTTGTTTGAAACCACGTCTCGATGTCTGGTCGGCGCCCCCCCTTCCTCGGTTAGCATGAGCAAAAAACTTGGGCAGAGCTTCAGCTTCCACGGCCTCCCATTCGTCAACCGTCCCTCGCCTCGCCTCACCTTTCACAACTCTCAAACTCTCCCCGATGACAGTTGCGGGATTGCCTGCAAATGCCGCCCTCCCCAACCATGCGATACGCCACGATACACTGCGATACACCTCAGAGACACCTAGAAAATCAGAAACACGTACCTCAAGCTTGTTGCCGTGAAGGCATCCACCCTGTTCTACTGGGCAAGTCGATGCGAGAGGAAACACTCGAACCACCAGACCCCAAAGCTTCCCACGCCCTTCAGCAGCTGCTATCCCAGTTCGTTTGCCCGGATCCTCGTTATTGCGATTTCTGATGCACCGAGAGATGCAGAGCCGCCCAATATCGGTCGGAGTCCCTTGGTCTTCAGTCCGATTCTAACCCGCTCAACCGCCCGAGCGTGCCGCCGTGCCGTCCAAGCCCGCCCGTTTACCTCTCGGAGTCTCTGCCACGACGCCCTTTCCCGCTTGTGCCTAGATGCCCAGATGCCCAGCCTGCGGGATGGACGATTGCTGGAGTCTTTTGCCCGGCTTGCAGATCAACGACGCATCGGTCACGCTTGCAGTGGAGGAACCCGCGCTGAGGCCCAACTCGCACGCAATCCAGATGGGTCCACGGCACCCAAATCAGCACTACAAGAGGCACTGTAAACAGACGATCAGCGATGCGATGACAGGGATCATCTCTGTTTTCGGCCCCCTTTTTTCTCTTGTTCCTGTCTCTGCAACCTGGCTGCCGTCACTGATGATCCGGGGAAGCTGCTGGGAAAGCTATCTTGGTTCCTAGTCGATGCATACACCGAGACACAGTCGAATTGCTTGGGCACTCCTTCGACCACAAGCCTCAAGAATCGAGCCTCTATTTAGACCGTCGTCGACATATTCAATGTTCCACCATCTTCACTGACCACCCTCAGCCCTTCACGAGATCAAAAGCTCACCGTTCAAGCAACTAGCCCCGGCCCAGGGCGGGGAAGCTCCCCATAGTTTCTGCGCCTCCATGCATAGTGAACTGTCCTGGCTGGATCTGGGTCCAGCATGGCGTCACCTGGCACTTGGCCGGATCACCACTTCGGTTTTTGGGCAAAGACAACCTAATAACCTAATAAGCCTAGAAGCGCCATCGAGACATTCTTCCCTAAAGCGAGACACGCTACCCCAACCGCGTTGACAACTTCCGCCATCCCGCCCTCAACACCACGCCAATCACCATCTAGACAGCTCCCTGTCCCGTGCGACTACGCCGCCACGTCTGGCAATGCTTGGCCTCATGACCCGCCCAATGTTGACCGCCAACGTCACCTTGTGTGAAGTTGAAGGGGGGCCAAGTAGCCAGGAAAGGTTGGGCAGGGCGCATCACGCGGGATCCATTCCATGGTTTTCAGACGATGCATCCTCCATGTCACAAGAGACGCGTCTGACAGCTGCCAATGAGTCGGGACGGTTCAACGTTGAGGCTTCGCACGGGTGGTCGCCACGAAGGCTGGAATGCCTTAGTGCGATCCCAATTTCAACGCCTCCCCCGGATTCTCGCACCGCTATTGGCTTGCTCCAGACATCTACCGGCTCTGTTCCAGGTGAGGTTATGAAGAGGTCCTAGTTATGATTGGAGTTTATCTGTTCAATCGATCCTCCGATATTCGGTCCGGCGAAGGGATGGCATGCCGCTTCGACATCTCCGACGACTGATGTCGGATGGCTTGTCGTCCTCAAACAGAGGAACATCACGTCACTGAGCCGACGGTACTTCTCGGCCAGTCTCTATTGATAAAAGCCACAGAATGATCGTGTGTGCTGCCAACTTCACACAAGCGAAATAACAAACACCCTTTTTCACCACCCGAAAATCACCGTTCTATCCCAAGCGAGATCGCAGTGCTATGCTACTCCCCCAGCTGGACGACGGGGGTTATCGATGCCTTTGGCCATCCATCAATGACACCATAGATGCTCGAAAGATGTCGAGCAGAATATGCTGGCTTCTTCATTCTTCAGTGATGCGGACAGAGTTCTGGCAGACGGTCAGCCGTAACTCATTATGTGTGTCATATCCCACAGTCACGCTCCATCGGTCTCGTAAGCAGATACCTTCATGTATATGCTTGAATGCTAAATGCTCGCAGAGTCGAAAGAACTAGCTACTTTCATTGTATCTATGAACTATCGAGACTTCCTCCCAGCTCTGCTACACGCTCGCATGACTTCTTCATATGGGCTTAGTTCAGTGACTGAGGATCCGTGACAGCCCATCGATTTCATACAAGGGTGTCAAGCGACACAAACGCGAGGTCTCACGTACATCCTCGTCAGCCTCGTGCTTGACAAAATTGGCGCATCAATAGGATTGGACTTCTTGCTTCTCGCACGCCCCAAATCCCTCTTATGGATGGTTGGCCGCTGATGCAAGTTGTATTTCATCCGCAAGAATGGAGGCAAGTTTCTGCTAGCGTAACTCTGACCAGTGTCAGCGATAACAACAGTCGCATTTTCTCTGCTTTATCAACTGGATGCTTTCGGGCTTCTGTTTCTTCACGATCACACCTGCAGCGACATGGGTAATAGCGAAAAGGGCCCCCATGTATCTTGGCTCTGCATCTGTTAGCCGAGGTAGGGATACTCTGTAACCTGTTGAGAAGCACCTCCGAAGATTCGACCACCCACCAACGACAACGATACGATTCGTTGCGCACGACAGGCAATAACACGCGAAGGAACATATCACCAAACATGGTTCATTTTATTGCTTACGTATGGCGCCTTGCAGCCTGATATTCTGCCATTCTCAATCAACTGAACGACAACATCAGCGCCCAGCCGTTAAGCAATGCCTTAATGACTCCTCCGTGGCTGCTTACTCTCGGTCAAGGCTGAATTTGATAGGGCCATGGGACTTCTGCAGGCGTCCCTTGCAGCGAGGAATGGGGGTTCGCCAGTATCGTACATGCGGTGAGATTGCAGATTATAATTCTGCAGTCAGCACGAGCTGCCTGCATGCTGCTCACGGCTTGACCGCGAACCGGTTATAAAGTCGCAGCTTGACCCGTTCAATAAAATCATAACTGTGTTTCGTACCATCGATATCCCCGGTTCGCGCTGAAATTTGTCTCCAAGTCATCGAGGCGACGTTTGAACGAAGTTATGTTAAGTCCTAGGCTTTTTGCGGCGGCTGCCTTCGCAGCTGGCCACGTTGTTCACGCCCTCGCAGCTGACATCAGCTCGACGGAGCCTGCCAACTTCAATGTTGTAGACGCACTTCATGGGCTAGGCATTGTCGTTTCTGAGATTCCAAACCTGACCGGCTTCAACAAGAGGTCGGAAATAGGCTGCTCCGCTGCGGTGAGTCGTCTACCCTCCGCAACGCCACTTCCAAGGTGACTGACGTTTGGTTCTCTGTTGTAGTGTGGCACTTTGAAATTTGTCTATGGCGATGATGCTGTCGAAACGAGAAATGAACCTGCATACACTGAGTTCGTCAGCTCATACTGGTCTGGGAACCAAGCCCAGGTCAGCCCTTATTGTGTCTTCAAGCCGTCGAAGCCAGAGCAAGTATCTGTCGTGGTTCTACTGTCCCGTCTCACGCAGTGCCCATTCGCTGCCAAAAGCGGTGGCCACGCCGCAATGGCTGGTGCGTCCAACTCTCAGGACGGGATCACGATCTCATTCCAGAACATGAAGAGCATCGCGCTGTCTGCTGACAAGAAGATTGCTTCGATCCAACCTGGCAATATCTGGGGCGACGTCTACCGCGAGCTCACAAAGTCTGACTTGAATGTCATCGGTGGTCGGATATACGACATCGGTGTTGGTGGACTGACTACTGGAGGTACGTTCCCGATCAAGACACTCCAAGCCGGGACATGCATCTTTTGTGAGCTTGAACAAGGACTCTCGCGGTCTCTTTGAGGCATATACTTGGCACAACGCGTCGATCGTAGAACGCCATGAGCTAATGCAATCATAGGTGGCATATCCTACTTCTCTAACCTCTACGGCTGGGCTTGTGATAATGTCGAGAGCTACGATGTAAGTTCACTGGGGAGAGACTCTGAGCACTAGCTGATTTTAACAGGTCGTCACTGCTACCGGTGCTATCATCCGAGCATCAGCCAACCAGTTCCCGGACCTGTACTGGGCCCTACGTGGCGGCGGCAACAACTTTGGCCTCGTAGTCAGCTTCAACCTCCGGACCATCTCGCTCCCAGGCGGTAAGATGTGGGGTGGTTCCCGTACCTATCTCCAAGACTCGTTCCCTGCGCTCTCTGAGGCTTACGCCAACTTTATTGCGAACGCGGAAGAGGACCCGAAGGCTGGCTTGTGGCACGTATACGCCTACTTCAACGGCACCAAACTCTCCCTCCCGACGCTGTATTATGCCGAGCCGGATGGCGGCGAGGCCGACATCTTTTCCGAATGGAACGCTATTCCCGCCATTTCGGACACGACGCAGAACCGCATAATTGCTGACTGGGCTGCGGAAGGAGCTCAGGGTTCACCGCCGGGACCGCGGGAGATTTATTCCGTCATTAGCAGCAAGGCCGACAAGGGACTTGTTGATGCCGCTCAGGAAATCTACTTTGAGGAGGTTCTTGCCGTGACGGACCTGCCTGGCATTCTTCCCACTTTGGTGCTCCAGGGAATCACCATTCCGATGTTGAAGCACATGCAGCAGAACGGGGGCAATGCACTGGGTCTCAATGTCGAAGACGGCCCGTTCTACATCATTCTCCTCTCCATAATGTGGAGTAACGAAGAGGACGACGACAAGATTTACTCTTTTGCCTCAACAGTTATGCAAAGAATCAACGATGAAGCCAAGGCGCGGGGGCTGGAGAACGACTACATCTACATGAATTACGCCGCACAGTTCCAGGATGTTGTCAGTGGATACGGTGCGGATAATAAGGCTAAGCTCAAGAGCATCGCGAAGAAGTATGATCCCAAGGAGGTGTTCCAGAAACTGCAGCCTGGGTACTTCAAGCTGGATCGCGCCCCGGTGCCGGGTTCCAAGTACTTCAACTGGTAGAAACCTTCAGACATGAGATGAAGGCCCAATCCCTTCGTACGAGAAATTGAATAGAGTCTTGCCGCACATGCAGCTCTCTTCATTCATCGGCCATGGACAAGCTAGTGTCTATCTACAGGGCGGATAATGACAATCCTCTCACTGAGATAATGTAAAGCAAAGATGATCTATAGCTGTTCTAACGTGGTCGCCACTGTCCGAACCACCCTCCATAAGCATAAGATGCTAATGGTATACCATTCTCAACGAGATTCTTGAAACGTCTGGAAAGTCATATTTGAATCCGACCGTTTCCGCAGAATCTTGAGCATCCACGGCGGGGCCCTATCCCGAAGACTCCCACCCCGAACCCTCCGCTCGAGAAGCCACTGCACCGTCATCGTAGCCATGGCGCAGTTCCACACAAACGAAACAATCATGCCCAGAGAGAATAGGAGCGACGAAGAGAGCGTATTCGTTCCGCAAATCGTCATGATGCCGAAGTCATCGATGCCGTCGGGAAGGGCGAAGCCCGAGATGAGCAGGATGGCTTGGCAGACGAGGAAGTCGAGGGCGTTGAAGAATTTGAGGCGGCGGTACATGTAGAAGGTGAGATCTGAGCGGGAGCTGAGTCTCTTTTGGTAGAGGTAGAGGGGAACTGATATTGCGGCCAGGCCGATGGTAATGTAACCGATGATCTAGAAAAGGATCAGGGTCAGCTTCTGACTTGCAAGCGTTCAAGGAGGGGTAGCTTACTCCGTGCTCTGTTCTTGCGTGGTCAGAGGTTCCCATTGCGATTATGCCGGCGACTAGTCCCGCGATGGACAGGGGAGCGAAGAGGAGGACAGTGAAGATTGTCTGCCATCGTTCCAACTTTCGTTTCGTGGGCTCCTGAAGTGCGCGATCGATCATGATGCATAAGTTGGGCGCTGAAGCCAGTACCAGAATGACGGGATAACAGAGGAAAAACGCCGCAGTCATGCATACAACTAGAGCCTGTCAGATACATGGTATAATAGACTTCAGGGGGTGAAATGAGGCAACCCACGATGCACATAGGTCAATAACACAAAGTCATCCTCGTCGACCCCATTAACCTTGTAAGAGTCATCTGAGAAGTCAATAGAGAAGGCGTTGCCTTTTGACGTAACGTTGAGTTGTATACAAGTCGGTATCGTGACGTTGAGCATGGGGTTAGCTGAGATGTTTCTCTGTAGTAGTTCGTGTAGTCCTGCTACACCCTTGATGATCCAGCAGTGATCAGTCGTTGATAAGTCGTTAAAATGCTCTTGCAGGAAGTCGGTTATATAAAGTTCATCCCAGGGACTAAAGGGGCAGTCTCGCCGTATGGGAACTATCGTGTCGTTGATTTGCCGATGCTGCAGTTGTACGCTTCGGGTCAGGTCTGGGTCCTCGGAGGTGCCATCTGAAGATGACCTAGCATCTGCAAGTCCGATGCCAAAGAGAAGTATGCTAAGCAACATCATGCCTGAATACATGGCCTGACAGTGGTTCGACGACAGAGAAAAAGCAGACGAGGCTTCCCTCATAAAGTCTCTGAGGTAGTAGTGAATGTGACAACCTCCTCCACGGAGCCGTCGGCAGTCCTTTTCAGCGGAGGCTCTCCCGGCCGTTCCCAGAATGACGAAAACTGCGAGGCTGCATTTCAGGGGCTTTGTACGGCAGAATTTGCCCCGTTGTGAGGCTTGACCTGTGATTTAAAGTTTCGTCTCATTGTGCGACGGAGTCGTACTCATCGTACACTCGGATCTGGTGGAGACTCGGGGGCCCGCGGAGGTGCTGGGGTTGCAGGGCCACCCTTGCTAGCGCGATCCATCACTCTGTAGTCTATCTGTACGGCAGCGAAAAATGAACTATCAGGATATTTGGGTACTGACTTAGAGCGATTCATTTCCGTAGATATCTGCTCTATCAAGCTAGGGACTGTACAGACGCGTACTTGCTGCGCCACTGTGCTGCCCCAATCGCAAAGGTCCCGAAGATACCAGAGGCGTACATAGATACCCGAAACATCAGAAGTCGAAGCAATCCGTCACGCCGTCGATGCCAAGCTCGCTCAAAAACAAGCCGCTTACATGAGAAGATGAGGGAAATAAGATATGGTCCCTCGTGCTGCTCTCGGTTCTGGGCGAGTTGCTTCTCTCTTCGTCATCATCTCTTGCCGCCTTCGAGCCGTCCACATCGCGCGAAAGCGTCAAGCCGAATGGTAGAGCGACTGCTGGCGACGGTTGGCCTGGAAACTTTGGTATATCCTGCATTAACTCGGGAAATTGGGCAAAGAAATCTGGTGCCATTGTCCAAGATCGCAAGTCGTGGATCTTCTCTTTGAAGAGAGGCGAGAGACCGTATGTTCCCAGTTGCATGTTCCTGATATAGCAGTCTCGAAAGTCGTACGGCCACACTATTCGCAAATGTTCTTTGAACATGTGCCAGAACAAATTGCTACAGTACCGGTGTGGCGCAATGGCAAACCGGTACCTTAAGGCTGGCCTGCATCTATAAGTCAGCATCATGCCCTTTGCTAAGAATCGACCCAACTTACCAGGCAAAGTAATCAGCTGATGGATCATGAGTAATTTCCTGCAGAGGCCTTCATAGGTTTAGCCCATGGCCACATTGAGGACTCAACAATACGCATTGCACTTACGATTTCAGATACCACATTGGGATGACTGCAGACTTCACCAATGTCGGATCGGCATATGCCCTCATGAGAAGATGGATTATGAACAAAACGGCCAAACGTTCCGCTTGTCCACATGCTGAGAAACAAAGTTCATCGAGTTGGCGAACCTTTCTCCATAAAGGCGTCATCCTGCCTGTGTGCGCCAAGCTATCCCAGCCATGAAGCACAGCGTGGACAGGAACATCCTCGACTGTCTCTCCTTCCATTCGTATTGAAGCGTCGGGGAGAGCAAATGGCTCTTGAAGAATTTCGTTACCCGCTTTCCAGTTATTGCAACTGACCTGTGAACCATCCGAGAGTCGTCGAAGTCTGTTGGTTGACGAGCAGTGACATTTGGATGCAGTTCGGCGAGTTTCTGTTGTGAATTGCTGATTTTTCCTTGATGTGGATGTGTCGAGTGATACGCCTCTCATATGTGGCTCACTCATGTTTTTCGATGGTGCGGGTGTTGTGAAGTCTGGCTGGAACATTGAGTCACCCAAAATTTGGTTGATATCAAGAGAAGATTCGTCCATGAAACTGTCCATGTCATCCCCCATTTCTTTCTCCGGGACCTCATCGGCGGAGCTATCGAAGACAGGGACTGATGAATATGTTGGAGACGTTGATGATTCCGGGCTCGGATGTTTCGGCGAAACCTCTTTAGCTGATGGCGGCTTCGACAGAGAAGCCACGTCGCAAATCATGCCCGTTGAGCCCCATGATTCAGCCTCTTTGACATGATCGTTGAACAAAGAAGAAGTCGTTTTGAGACATCTCATGAGTTTGTTCCTCTGTTCAGTCACCCTTGACAACTCTGCCATGAGCGATGCTGTAGTAGCGGTGTCATCTTGCTGGCTCAACTTCGCGACCAAGCTCTCGAGCTGAGCTATTCGGTTCTTCGTCTTTTCTCGGGCAACTCTTTGGGCTTTGCGATCGTATTCTCTCTTCTTGAGCCTCTGAGATGTTGCGGCAGTCTGTGAAGTCCGCCCGGGTGATCGAGCAGCCGTATCTTGTGTGCAAGAAGTTGTAGGCGTGCTAGTCATTTCTACCTGTTTCTGAGTATTGAAGCTGAGTGTCATGCAGTGAGTATGCGACAAATTGAAGTTCGCCTGTTACTCAGCAGACGAAGAAGTCGCATGAAATGGTGGGTTCGGGGTGACGTGGGTGGGGTTTGTCCGACGAGTTGTGATGAGAATGCGGGGGAACAAAGATGTTCGAGGCAAATGACCTCGGATCCTCGGTAGCACGCGGTACGAGACGGTTTCCTTTTTGAAACTAATTAAACAACCAGCCACTAATTTCACTAGAACGATCGAGTAGCCACGAACTCCCTCACGCACCAGGTCTATGGTGGTATTTGTACTCAGGGGATCGTCTGCGGGGCCCCGGACTAAAGGATGATCTACATAAAGTAGGTTTATAGTCTAATTAGCTAGGCCTTGCTCTGGGTTCTTCTTCTCAGGTAAAAGTAGTATGTCCCAGAGTGCTGAAGTTCCTTGTTGTCCATAGCACCGATCACAGTGTTTTCATCCACATAACGGAATGCGTCAATGATGGGGAACTTGTCATAAACCATTGCCGCAGTCAGAACACCCCTGAACTTAACCTCTCGAACCTAATATCTCTCTTAGCTATATCTTCGATAGCAAGTAATTGCCCAATCTAGATGCACTCACCCGCGCGTGGCCGTAGTCAGAAAACCACGTTCGTTTGCCATCTTCTTCGTATCGCATGATTGGATCTACATCATCGACGGACCGGAAGTCTTTACCCGCCCATTTGAAGTTGCGAAGCTGCAAATGCGTGGGATGTCCAGTATCGAAACTGCCTCCTTCCCACTGGCCAACGAGTAGCTCTGGAGCGACAGGCTTCAGCTGGTCGTAGACGCTTGCGATAGTGGCCTCCTCTACATGGCCCTCGATCTTGGCGAGTTCCGCAAATTGCTGTTCGGGTCTACATGATTGGTGAGAATTTGTCCATGTCTGGTTAGGGCTGGGGTCTAAGCGCGAACGTTGAAGTCATTTTAAAAGTTGTCGTTTGAAAGGAGATGCGGTTCCGATTCTTTTGAGAATGATGCTTGGCTCAGTGTTCCAAGTCAAAACGCTGCGTATCATCAGTCATATTTATGCAACGAAACCAACATCATTTCGCTCCTCGGGGTTCGTGGCGCCACTGGGGAGTTAACATCTACAAAGTCGTGAGCCGAGGGTGCGAGTCAAAAGCCCGTCCCCACCCCTGACTCGACTCTGCATGTCACACTTGAAGCGATTCAGTAGAGCACTACTCAGTAATTCACAGCGGAGAGCTCTCACTCCGTATGTGTTCATCGTGTAGAAATTCTTGCGCCTCACAATACTCCTTCGCACTATGAGGAATTTCAATTCGTGGACTTACGTGAACGAATTTCGATCATGAGGCTCGGACGAAGTAGGGCATCAGTCCTACCTAGATCGAAATAAAGATCAACTCAATTTGAGAAAGACTCAATTCTCTTCACAGACAACATGAATGCTTGAAATTGCCCGAGGAAGCTACCTAGAAAAACGATTGAAAGCGCTTTTTAGGATCGTAAAGACGCCGCAACTCCACCAACTTCTCATAATGCTCCCGGTATACCTATCGAATCATCAGAGAAAATATTTCGAACCAAGAAACTCAGAGATCAGCTGAAATTACTCACCCCTTTCACGTCGTGGTAAGATGGCTCGAGGCCAGCAGGGTTGACTTCTGCCCGACTTTCCGGACCTAAAACCTGACCAGGCGCATCGTTGGAGATTTGACGAATGATTTTCTCCTGCTCCTCTGTGCCGTTCCCCGGACAGCTTATGATGAAAAGCAACAGGTGGTTCAGGTTGTTGGATCGAGGCCATGCAACCTCTGCGGTACCGCCAATTGGGGGTCGCTGTAAGTCGACTTATCAGTAGGAGGACAATGACGAGATGGAATGAGAACCTACAAGCAACAAGAACTCGAAGATGACTGAAGACATGTCGTGAATAGTCTGGTCTAGCTTCGCTATGTTGTCATAGACTGCAATCGCTCGCGCGATTGTGACACGATCCAAGTCGGAAACTGCCATTGGCGCGTAGAGCGTCTTCATTGTGCCTCGCATGATATTTGCATTTCCTTGTATGGGAATCGTGTTAACGTGGTATTCTCTGGAAAACATAAGAGCGTCTTACTCTGCATGTCGAGAACGCCTTTCATGTTGGTCACTCTTGTCCGGTCGATTGCCCCAGGCTTTTCAAGAACCCAACCGAAGGTAGCTCGACCATGCTCCTCACCCAAGGCGTCGTACAAGTGGAAGATTACCGTGTCACCCAGATCGGGCTCAGGCTTCTCCAGAACGGTATGCAAGAGTTGCTGTGGCATCAAGTACATGAAGTAGTTGACCTTCGGATGGGGCGTAGAGTGATTGAACTTGACCACCTCATCAATCATCTGCGCTAAGAGGTGACGAGGTAGGAGCACAATGCCCGACCAGATTTCAGTTGGATACGGATGCGCCCGAAGAAGAACTTTGGTAATGACTGGTTTTCTGTTAGCTGAGATGATCAAAAGTCTCAAGACGAGCTAGAACTTGTACTTACTACCAAAGCCGCCGCCGCCGCCGCGCAGGGACCAGAGAAGACCCGACTCCTGAGATGCCATGACAACAGTGCCATCAAACTTGACTACTTCTGCATCTAGGAAGTTGACAGGATCGCTGATGCCGCCGTACTCGGAGGACATCCAGGAAAGGCCGCCATTGAGGATAGATCCCGTGACTCCGATGCTAGGTGTACGGGCTGCAGGAACTGGATCTAGTTAGCTTGGATAGTGCTGTGGGTTACACACAATTGTATCACCTGAGTAATCGGGGTCAACTTGTTCCATGAACCCTACTACTTCTTCCCAAGTTGCACTCGCACCAACCGTAGCAATCTTTTTGGTCGAGTCATATTCCAGGCTCTTGAAGTTCAGCATGCTAACGATCACGTCTTTGGCGGAAGGCGATTTGAATCCATGACCGCGGATTGCAAATTCCAAGCTCGAGGAGTACAAAAACCGCACGATAGAGGACAGCTCTTCGATGGTGCTTGGAATGAGAACCACTGACGGGTAAAGCTGCTTCTGAATGGCAAACGGCTCCGAGTGAAGCTTGTATGACGGATCATCCGGTGTGATGACTGACCCCTGGCTCAACTTCTGGGTCACAGGCTGCAATGCAGCGAGCGTTGATGATTGAGTCTCATGAGACATGGTGGTGTTGGCAATGGAGGATGATGCTTGATAATCTTCAAGTCGAATGGGGGGATATCGTTCTCTTTTGATACGAAGAACCGGGAAACTATATATACATTTCTGATGTCATGCAAAAACTTGCATCAATTAGATAGTACCAAAGCTTTTCCCTTTCGCGTCTCGGTTTTAAGCCTAAGATTCCCCGGATGGAACACGACAGGGAAGAACTTTGGGAGAATGACATCTGCACAGTCTATTCGAGCGTCCAATGTTTTGGACCCTTAAGGTGTATGAATCTAATATGATGTTTTTATTCGCTAGGGTGACGAGAACCCGATGGGGGTGTCCGTACAGCGTCGACGGGGTCTCGGGTTACGATGGAAAGACTCGGATTTTGGAACAAGTGTTGCCGCTACGGGGATCGCGGAAACATCACGTTATTCTACCTAGTATCTCAGATCCAATGGAGAGATTTTGCCGTCTTTGGTGTAACTTGGGTAGTGAACTTACGATGGCTCGGCTCAATTGTTTATTGAAGTCCGTGACGGCCCGATTCGGCTACTAAGCGGAACGGACGTCATCAGACGAACCACGAGTAGATGTAAATACAAATCTGCAAAATAGTCAGCAATCATGATACGTAGCCCCATAGATGAGTTTTGGAGCTCTTGCATTATGAGCCGTTGAGTGGTTCTCTCGCGACTTCGTTGTCCGCTGGAATAGCGAAGAAGGTTGTCGGATTTGTAAGTGTCAGATAGTCAACTGCTCTGTTTGTAAGCTGTCTTTGAATGCTAAGGCGAAGAAATCTATAATTATGGTTCTATTGGTACCTGAAGGCATCTTTGTCCTCCGAAAAGTATTCGTCAGGTATCACAGCACCGAAGCTCCGACCAACCAAACATGAGAGTTGCCAAGATGAGCACCACAGCGCCCCAAACTAGCAAGGAGATGAGTCTCCTCCCTCAGGATCTCCGAGGTCAGAATGCCCTGGTAACGTAAGCTTCAGTGCCCTCTTGTGATTCGTTTTTATGAGTCATTGCGGATTTCCCTATGGACGGCCTAGGAGGTTGCTAATGATGGCGACAGAGGTGCTTCCCGCGGTATTGGCCGCGCCATAGCTATTCACCTTGCCAGTCGTGGAGCAAACGTTCTTGGTACCTGTGCATCCACTGAATCACTCAACCTATTCGAATCTCTCGAAAAGACCGTTCAACAGGGATACCACTCAAGTCCGTTCGGCGCCCCAAGAGTCACGGGATTGGTTGCCAATCTTCTTTCGCCAGACTTGGCCGAGACGATTGCCAACAAAGTCCAGGATGAGTTCGATGGCAAACTCAACATCATTATCAACAACGCAACCCACTTTGAGGCGCGGCCAGTCCGTCAACTTGATGCTGAATTCATCCAGAGGGTCTTGCTGGGCAATGTACAGTCTTTGGCGCTGACGATGGACGTGCTTCTCAGACGAGACTACATCCAGCCGGAATCCCGCGTTGTCAATATCTCAAGCGATTGGGCTCGTACCGCAGCAGCATCGTAGTAAGTTACAGTCAAACAAGAAGACCTTAGCGATCTCGGATTCCTGTGTTGATATTAACTTTACAAGTGCCATGTTGTACGCATCGACCAAATCAGCAATGGAATCTCTGACCCGATCTTGGGCGGATATTTTGAGCCAGGACACAACGACGCTGGGAACTACGGTGAACTCCCTCTCAGTGGGTGGTACGGCGACTGATGCGCTCACTGGGAGTGCGCCGCCGGATATGCGCGAAGCCGCATTGAAGGTTCTGGGCGAGGGAAAGTCAATCCATAACGGAGTCGGACTTCCAGATGATGTTGCCAAAGTCGTGGGTCTGGTCGTAAGCGAGGCGGCGCGCTGGATCAATGGAAGTGTCATTGCAGCCAATGGCGGCTCAGTCAAGATTTTATAAAGCTAGTAGCCTGGAAGCCGTTTACTGGCTACCGAGCGTAGCATTACAACGAAGCTATGCTTCGTAGATGAGATTAGACTGATAGAAGAATGAACAGATGCTCTGCCACTACCAAGAATTGACACGGAGCGTGTCATAGATGATGGCACTGGCAAGAATGTCGAGTACCTTGAGCTGAATGTCAAAGAAGAGGTTTCCATGATGTTTTGCCACCCCCTCCCATGCATTCAAAACATCCTGACACAGCTTAAAATCCCATGATGCACCGTGAGAGATCTCGACTGTGTGACCCGATACTTCGTAACGGAACAGAATCGCATCATTCTTCCAGGTCTTCCACAGTTCCATGACCTTGAGATTTGGCAAGTGCATTGCGGCCGCAGCAGCTCGTTGAAGTAGACCTTGGGTGTATGCCTCGTCGAGAGTTGAATCGAGGAGGGGAGACGTGAGAGCTACCGCTTCGAGAGATGACCAGCGGTCGAAACACTCCATCATCGGCGGCATGGATAATTGAATAACTTCATCGAGGAAATGCGCGGCGTCGAGAACATTCAGAGAGCTGAAAGAAACTAGGCGAGAGCATCCCAGTGCAGCCGCCCGAGCAATATCGCGGTTAGGACCGGGGTCTTCGGAAGGCTCATGTAAGTTGTCATGCCGAGCCTCCCATAACTTGACTCTCTTTACAGTAGGTGGAAGACTTTCAAGTAGAGCCATATTTGCCTTGTCTCTCCGGGATCTGTCTATCTGGTCAATGCCCCGCCAAGGTTCGTACTCAATGATTTCCAGATTATCCAAGCTCAGAAGAAGAAAACGAATGGCGTCTGCTGATAGACTTCGATAGCATACGTCTGTAACGCTGAACTTTTTGACTACTGGAACCCTCGGAACCACAGGGCACCCAGTTTCAGCCAGGCTTGTCAAGCTCGACGTGGGGGTTGCATTTTTAAAGTCGAGCAAATTTCCCATGAGACGCTTCCGTGCTCCCAAGAGGTCAGCGGGCTCAAGATTATCATAGGGTTCATCGGGATCATCATCCCCCTTGAATGGGTGGTAATCGTCCTCGGGCGAGTCGGCAAAGAAGTGAAGGTGAATGCCGAAGTGATCTTCGTCGCCGTAGCCTAGTTGCCATTTCGAAAGCGTTCTAAGAAGTGACTTGAAGTGCTTGTCAAAAATCCCATTGTTGTGCAATATCTCTTCGTCGTCCTCTTCCTTGCAGAACTCTTCGGAAGTATATGTCGCTAAGGACACATGGAGCCAGATCTGACTGACGTACATCTGACGACGAGGACCGACGAAGTCTCTGAGTTTGTCTATATCGTGGAGCCGCTCAAGTTTTAGACTCTTGAAGTTGCGCTTCTCGAAAAATGTTTGCCATTCTGCAGAAACGGAGGCTAGACGGCTTTTCTCCTGCGGCGTGTCTTTGGACTGCATCGCAAAGATGATCTCGAGGATCATTAATCGAATCTCTTGCGGAAAGATACTCCATCTGGATGAGGGTCCTCTATTCTCGTGTTCTCTGGGGCTGTTAAGGTCTTGTGACTGCTCGAGTTCAAGTGCAGGCGTTTGAAACGGCTTATCCAGCACGGGATGCTGGGCGTTGTTATTCATTCTATCGGGCCAAGGAATTTTTCAAAATGGTAGGTTGGCAAAACTGGAACATTGATTAGCTTCAATCAAAATTGTGATGTTGCTCAAGATTTGGACAAACTTACAAGATATCTGTAGCGATCGTCGAGGCGGAATGCGTGATCTGAAGTTCTAGGGCGATCGAAGGCTGGCCTTGGTATTCGAAGAAATGGTGATAGTCGTTGGATCAGCGGTACCCGTTGCACAATATTTTACTTGCAGTCGTCAACAATCCGTAAGGATGCGGGACTCGATCGTTACGTATGAGGTCAAGCAGCCTGATTCATGGAAAAAATAGTGCCTGTAGTAGCAAGTATCGCATCGGGGAGATGGTTTTCCAATCTAATATTGTTGCGGCTGATGGATTGAGTGGTGTACCAGCTGTCTGCGGCGCGTTTGTCACTCGCACTGTAGCTCGGAGTAGTGATGGCGATTGATGACGTGGATGTAATGGAGGAAGATAAAAACACACAAGGGCCTGCTCAAGAAGAAAGCCTGGAAGAATAAGCCTTGTTGTGCGCCAATGTAAAGCTGGTACGCAGGCGCAGCCGCGAAGACGGGATCACCACTGATCGGGAAGGAAGGACATGGAGATTCACTGGACGTCGACTGCTGCCATCGTTGTCTTCACTTTTGAGTCAAACTCAATTCTCAAGTAAAATGAGACTAATGTGTGTAAGCGCATGGAGTAAAAGTAGAAGAAATCCTTCACTTCAACCCGTGGAAAATCTCTGGCTTTGTGCTTCTTAATCTGTCATGAATGCCGCCGCGGCCACGAGAAGGAGTATTGCCACCGGAAGAGCCACCGCGGCCGGCTGAAGAGCTGGAACCGGAAGTGCCTCCTCGGTCCTTTGCTTGGGGAGAAGCGCCAGGGTTGGGCGGTTGAGATCCGATCGATGCCACCTTGAGTCTCTCGACGAACTTGGCCGGAAGGTTTCCCAGCTCATTCTTCTTGCCCAGCTTCGTCATGATGGTGCTACTGAAAGACAAGTACATGCTTGAGAAATCTTTCCACATGGTCTCGATGTAATTGTCTCCTGAATTCGGCCGGGGACAGTAGTGATTGGTCTCGATGAACGCCTTGACTGCCTTGTCAATGCCCGCGTCATCCATGGTGATATCATGGCAGTCATCGAAGTCAATCATCCACAATGAGGTGACTCTTCGGCCAAAGTCAGGGGGTTTGTGCGTCAGAAGTTCGTACGTGCTGGTCATTGGCTTCAGGGCCAATATATCGACAAGAAGGTAGTCAGTGCGAACAACCTGCTCCGCCACTGGAGAACTTCCGATGACGAACTCAACATCGTTGCCGTCAATCTTAGCTACCCAATGCATAACGGCAAGAGCATGAGCCATCCCCAGATACAGGTCGGCTGGCTTCATTTCCAGGTCCTTGATCTGGTTGGCGTGAAGCTTGAAGTTTCGCAGAGAGAAGAACTGGCCGCCCGTACCATACTTGATGCGGCCGAGATACGGTCGCACTAAGCAGTCCTTGTTGGCCTCGCTCTTCATCAACTGCTCTCGTCCTTGAGGCGGACAGAACTTCTCAATTAGACAGTGACGAACGGGCTTCGGAAGAGGGAAGATCCTTTCCATACAGAGAATGTGATTGGTCTCGCGGGGGGATCCAGATATATCTGGAAACAGTTCAAGATTCTCCTCCCAAAAGCTGTGAGAGGTCGGCGTGTCGAACTAGAAACATCTTGGAATTTCAACCTGTCCAGGATAGAACTTAATCGAATTGAACGCGGTCTCAATTCGCTTGTGCATGATGTATTCGTTCCACAACTTATCATCCTACTCCGTGAGAGGCAGCTTGTAGGCGAACGTGGTGCCTGGATGCTCGAACACTTTGCCGATGGAGCCGGTACCGATCTCCCGGAAGTTTGCAGCAACGTCAACTGCTGCTTGCTGACGCTTCGCAAAAGACGAAGCCGTGGAGATTGTTGACTTGGTTGAAAGCATTCGCTTGAGACAGACCTCGATTGTTTCTCCTTGAGTTTCAGCTTCAAGCCTTTCTTCTAGGTGAAGGTTAGCTATAATGGCCTGTTCCAAGGAGACAGCTCTCGAAGAAGCCGCAGTCTCGTCCGACTGATTCTGTGGGCGACGCTTCTCGAAGGCCTTAGGTAGGCGGGAAGAGCCTTGTATCGAAGGATCGTCCATCTTCGCGAAGGAGGTTGAGGTGATCCCAAGATATCTGAGTCGATAAAACCGCAGCCAGTGCTGCTTAACTACTGACAAAGTGCTATACTTCAGTAAGTAGGAGAACCCGGCAACTGATGGTGGAATAAAGAATCAGAATCAGCGACAATCACCAGAGAATATAGTCCATTCTTTAAGTACATGGTAATCTGACAAAGTACGCCGGTAAAGGCCTCATGGTGAAGAGAGAACCCCATGCAAAGAAGTCAAACTTCTTGAAGTTTTCTTTCGGCAACTTTGATTCCTCAGCTCTGTGCTTGGTTCAGCCTAAGAACCGCAGGTTGGTTGCAGAATCATTGATGAGCCAACCTTGCAATGATTCTGCAACGGAATGTTTGACGTCACGTAGTGTGTGATAGGCAGTGTGTAGCCGACAGAAAGAAAGCTTAGAAACGGCAAACAAATTCTATCCAGCACCTGGAGTACTAGAGGCAGTAAATACTTACTGAATCTCTGGATTCACACACGACTATGCTGCTAGGTCCTCCTAGCCCATCCTACCAGAAATCTGTTCCCTTGGTGAACCTTCCCTTTGTCTCCTCGATACACTCCATCAATCTCAGCGGCAGCCGACGCAAATCTTCCTCCTCGCCCTCCAAAATTCGCTCACTAGCCATCAGGAAGTGAGTCCGGAAGGCAGTCCAGAGTTCCTGATCCTTTGCGTTGTTGCTACCAGGTCGCGGATAGTAAGGGTCGTTCCGCCAAAAGCTTCTACAAGCTTGCTTGATTCCGTTGTCGTCCATTGCCATCATCCTGCAACAATCAAAGTCCAGGATCCACATAGCATGAGAGCCAAACTCATCTGAACGGAAGCCTACAGGACCCAAGCTTGATGTCGTGGGGGCTTCGCAGGGTGGCGATTGGCAAGTCCTTGGGTTTGCGAACACAAACTCAACGTCATTGGCATCGACTTTTGCGGACCAGTGCAGGAATGCGAGAGCCTTTGCCATTGCTACGGCGTACCCTTCAAGATCCAGGTTGAGAGTCTCCATCTGATCCGCGTGAAGTGGGAAGTTCCTCAGACTGAAGAATCTAAGTCTAGGTCTATCTTGATTGGTGTCTGTATTCCGAAGCTTTCTGCGCCCCAAGTAAGGTCGAGCGAGACAGTGGCTATTGGTCGGGCTGTCGGCAATCTCATCCACATCCACGTTTGGGTGAAACTTATGGGCCAACAGCTTGCGAACATCGCGAGATAGTGGTGGAATCTTCTCGCTGATGAGTGCGTTGCAACCCGTGTATCCCGCAGGAAATCTAGGGAGCATTTGATCCCAGGCAGTCGCATCGTGTCTGAGGAAGCCTTCACAGTGAGGCACATTGAGGTGGACTCTATTGGTACTATCCAAGCTTCGGATAATGTGGCGATGCATCGTGTATTCGTTTGCGATGGAACGACCTGGGCCGCCATCCTCGCGCTTGATAGCGAGGTTGCCCGCGGACCACACAGAGCCACAGAAGCCCTTGCCGATGGCTTCAAGTGGCAGCGTCGAGTGCGCGATTGTGAACTCGAACGTGTGAGGTGTCTGTTCGTCCATGTTTGCGTCAAGACTGATTATATTGGTGGTTGTAATGTTTGTGTACTGGGTGTTGTTTCTGTGTGCAATACTCTGAGAGGGGGGAGAGGAACAACCGGGGGGAAGAGTTGTCTTTATAGGTAAACCCATGGATATAGTTATGGCTGAAGCCTACCCGTTGCCTACCTGCAGACGCCCAGATTTGTGGTTAAGCCTACCCTTTGAGTTGTGTGACTCAAACATTTCATCGGTACCCTTTAGTTCGCAAACTTCTTTGAAGTTGAAGGCTGAACCTAAGTGGTGTGGCTCTGGGCCGACTAGGCATCAAGGTGAGGGGTTTCTTCTATAACCACTTTGGCGAGCAATGTGGCCGACTACGGTGTACAACAGGATTGATAGACGAAGACGCCTCAGTGAAGGCTCAAGAGAAGAAATCGTATATTGGGAAAAGAGCGAAGAGGCAAGGAGGTCCATTGAAGATGGAGTGTGCGCCCTTTGACATGGTTTTAACATGGTACCGATGTCGCGTAGCCATCACATGCCGCACCATTCTGTATTGGTATCATGGGAAATGTCTAAAGGTATAGTACAGTATCAATACAAACTGGTTTCTTCCAGGGGAAAGCGACTTAAACCTGGATGGGAGCAGGACTGAGGCCGACAAAATTGCTCTTTCGCGCTTTGTCCTGCCGTACCGCCCTGCGTTCAAATCTGTCCTGACCGCCCTTCTTGCGCTTTGCGACCCGTCTCTGTTTCTTCTTATATGGTGTGTCAATCATCCACTTATAGCCCTTTTCCCGGTAATACTCGTTGTCTTCCTCCAACGCCTTCTTTTCCGCCTCGCGGATGGCTAGAAACGCCCTTGCTCTCGCAGACTGATCCGCCGCATCGTCGCTCAGTCTCCTGCTGGCATCATCAAATGTAGCAGCTACACTGCTGGTGTAACTCTCTTCAAAGACATAGGGCTCGACAGTCCCTACCCTTTCGTAACTTGGTTTTTCAACCCAGTCAGGAAGGTCTGCAAGGGGCTGCTCGATTCTCTGCCGCAACCTGACCAGCCTTTCCACCACCCTCTTTTGAGATTTGATCTCGGCCTGGAGATGCCCATCCCACTGATCCTCTTCCTTCGCAAACTGCTGTTCATCGCGCATCGAGCCGAGCAGATGTTCCATGTTCTTAATCTTGTATTTGTTCTTCTTCTGGACATAGTCGCATACGGAGCGGTGCTGCGGCTTGCCCTGGCGTAGAAAGACGACGCCATGTGCGGTCACTGCGACGTTAGGGACGTGCCGTATGCCGGAGAGGTCCCCGCGAGGCACAGGGTGGCGCTCGGAGATGTAGACGGGTGGTTCGTCGAGGGGGGAAATGCGCTTGAGCAGGGGTGGCCATTTGGGCTTTGGAGGCTCGATTTTCGGCGGTGGCGATGTTGGTTTGCCTGCTTCTGATCTTGCATCACGAAGGCTCTTTTCGCGGAGGTACGTAAGGATTTCGGAGTGCTCTTTTGACGATGGGGTCTGGGCGCCTTTGAAGAGGTTGAGAAACTTGAATTGGAGTACTGTCAGTACTAGAAGGCGCTGCGAGCAAAGTACAGGAGTATCGCACCTTGTACCCCTTCGATAGCGCAGCAAGGACAAGACGGTAGCTCGCTTCCGTCTGATTGCGCTTGAAGCCTTTCTTCACGAGCCGTGGCAGCGGGTTCTCGACACCCTTGCGGAGTACATCGTTGGGGAGTGGCACGGCGCGAGCCTCGCGGACGAGAGCACGATATAAGGCGATTGCGGCGATACGATGGCGGGAGTTCTGAGCTGGTACGAAGTGAGATGGCATCCTCGCGGAAAGGGAGGCGTCATTCCCCCGAGCTTCGGTCACATTGCTGGTGTTGGTGAAGCTTGAGCTTTGCGATCGTTATGTTCTGGAGGGGAGATGCATTGACAAATGGGTGTCTTATCTAATCGGCTCTTATCGATTCTTATCGAGATTTACCTCAACTCAGGTACCTAAGGTAAGGTAGGTAGGTACCTTAGGTGCTTACTGTGCAGTAGGTATCTTACACCACAATTTACTGCTGGATAATACCAGGGCAAGACATTGATGTTGGCAAGATCCCTGTCAAATCATGAACAAATGCGATCACTGCTTTCCGATTCTCAAAGCAAAGATTACTTTGCTTGTTTTCGAGTCAAGCTGTTGTCCAAAGGTATTAAACCTGGCCACGTCGGTCGAATCAAATTTGGCCTCTGTCGTCGGAATCTGAAATGGCCTACCTAAGGTAGGTAGATTGGGTAAGTATCTTACACAGTTAGGGTAAGGTACTTACATAGTAGACGGGTTTTCGGATATTCTTTACGACTCTTCGAATGGTCATGAATCCCAACGTTCTATTAGCTGGACGGGAGTGCACCATCATAAAAGCCGCCGACGTATCCAGAAAGTTGCGCGGCCGAGACACCGGCCGCATATATCTATTTGGCTGAGATGATCGGTGTGTCGGTCTAGACGAGGCGGGTGGCTGACCCCTCGCGAACCACCCGAAAGGGCCGCAGTGACACGATCTCGCTGGTGTTTGACAGAATCCAGATCGGACACGCGCGGGGGTTGCCACACCCATACTCCGTATTCGCGGTCATAATGATGAACTTGTCGCACGCTCTCCAGAACCCTGAAAACCCCTTGGGGGTCACTCCCGGGGCTGCAGACAAAGAAGGGGTCCGACAAGGATATGGGGGACGGACCGAATGGACCGTCTCTGGCCCAGGGCATGCCTACCAGCAAACCTCCTCCTTCTCCTCTCCATCTCGCTACCTTATGCACAGCTCCCAACTATCATCAGTCCTCGAACGGTATCCTGTCTGCCTATCTTCGAATACTTAGCTTCTAGCTCGAAATTATTTCCAGCATTGGCTTGCTTTCTCAAAGTCCTAAAACTGAAAGAGCTAGAACATCCCAGAAATCCAACCGAACAACTCTCTCCACGAAGAAGCTGTTATTTGAGTTCCTCCGGTCGAAGGAGATGCTGTGACGATCCCACATCAACCTTTAGCTGAGCCGAGATCATGAGGCTGTTGCCAATGCGAGATGGCCCAATCAATCCCGAATAATGCATGCGCCACTGCGTGCACACCACGCGTCGGCGCTTTACACCCACGTTTTGTGGTTTTCGCCAGTAGTGGTAATGCAGGCTCCCAATGGTAGAGGCTTGACGATCTCTCAAGTTCACCCGCCAAGTCTTAATTACCCTCCCAGACAAAGCCATCCGAGGGCCGTTTCGTCAGTGGTTCTTTGAGAAAAGGGGACAACCTCTCTCATGTTGAAAGCGGTGGTTGCTTTTTTGCTTTTTCGTCCTCATCCTACTTGACGCCTTCAGGGATGCAAAAACCTCCGGTCGGGATTATGGCGTGAGTTGATGGCGATCGTTGCCCCTCATGGAGTGAGCATGCCCCAAGAGTGAGGCTGGCAGGCGGAATACATATTCACAGGCGACCATGGTTGTAATGGATCTCGACCTGCTTCTCTGCCGTTGCTCCCCGGCCCAATCGAATGGCTTGTCAGCTGGGTACGGGTTTTAATCACTTGCAGTTTCACACGTTAGACCAGCTCGCCGGGATCTCGAACTGACATAATCCGGGTCGAGAACTCGAGGTTGGCCACCGAAGCATCACCCATGCCATGCTACCGCATTCTCGTCACTTCTTACCCGGTCGAGGCCGCGATGTTTCCTTACATGTGTGGTTTTGGCCATCCTTCACCTGCATACGTGCAGCACGCCCAGCTGCGAACCGCAGATCTCTCACACTCTAGTTCCCTTCCACGGGGTCCGCGAGGAAAATAAGGCTCACCAAAAGGCCTCTCGATTCCTTCTCGCCCCAGTCCCGCGATCCAATCATGCAGCTCTTGGCCGTCTTATTCCCTGCTTCGCGGCATTCTTCATTGTTCTCTCTCTCCGAAAGGCCCTGGCATTTCAATGACAATCCAACACACTCAACTTGCCTCACCCACAAGGCTGGCCTGGCCACAGCTGATCACCCTGTCCCACGGTGTCACCCGTATCCTTGGATTGGGGAACGAGTCGGTGTTCTACCCTCAAGGCGGGAGACTTTACCCACACCATGACCATGGCGGGCCGTGTACTCCAACGCCTCTTCACTTCTTGCTTTTTATCCTTGGTGGGTTTCGTCAGTGTTGACAAGAAGTGGCGCCAAATTGTCTTTCTTAAATCAAGTACGATCCGCCTCAGACACAACCAGACTGTGAACGTGTCATGGACATGTCTAATTTGTCTCGTCAAAGGTCGAACTGTATTGGAGAGGACTAGTCTTCTGATCTTTACCGGTCGTACCTCTATCAAAGCACCATCCACTTGTAACTTCAAGCTGTTTGATTAGCCGCAATCTGGCCAACTACGTTTTTGTAAACTTGGAGCCCCATTTGAACGGTTCTAAGTGGCTCCTTTACACATTTACCTTTTTAATCTCGTTCTGCTACCTTCTTTTGGGCCCGCCTCTACCCGGGATTTACGAGTGTTGTTGTTAAGCTCTGCATGGCTGACGGTGCCTGGCCACAGGTCCCCGGAGCCCGGCGCAATGGTGAGGCTATCTTACCCTAACAATATTCTAGGCTTATTCGGTGTACCACACTCACAAACTCGTGTATATCGAGATTGGAGGCGTTAGTCGGCATCTTTAGAGTTTATGGATCCACATCACTACCGGCGCACCCACTTTCTACTCGGCGGATATGAGTAATCATTCCCGTCCCAGCGGCCTCGATACGCCGTCCGATACGGCAGACGACCTCGACGAATCTCCTCCCTTCCGACAGACCCATCACGCAAGCGGGTCTCGTGAGCAAGGTAGACACGGCTTTTCAACTTTCTCTCGACTGCTTCCCCAACGACCTTTGGCAAGTCGTCGCTCACAAGTTATTGATCAGCAACAAGAGAAAGACTGCTCCGCTGGCGTCAGTGTCCCCAACTATCCGGGCCCGTTAATAGCAGTATCCCTCGAAGAACGTGGTTCAACCGGCGCCGAATCTACTGTCCTTTACTCAGCATCCCGCCCACCTCTCTTCTCTCACCCTTCATATACACATGCGCGCCCGCCCCTGACGCAAACTCACCAGCAACTGAATGCAGAGGAACACTATTACCGTAATTTTCAAGATCAGGAGTACTTGACAATCTTTCACGAACCCCAACAACACTATCGCGTGCCCCATAATCACCAGTCCCCGCAAGACTTGAGCCAACAGCTTCAATATCATCACCCAGTATTTCCACATCCTTCGCCGGCGGACTCTATACAGTCAGCCTCCCTCGCTTCGTCTTCTCCCGACACGGCGTCTTTACTCTGCCATCCACACGACCCACGGCTTCTCCAGGCCCAGCTTCAAGCACCCACCGAAAGCGGCTTTGTAGCATTTGCTTACGTAGACCCCGAATTGCCCCCAAATCCTGGCGAACTAGCCCCGATCCATTTTTCGGGCCTAGAATCCGCACATCTCGCCCCGGAGCGCCCTGTGGATTTCTCTTTGTCCAGACCTGTGGCGGTACCCGCCCACCCATTCTATCACAACCACCTCAGCGACGACTCCCTCCAACATCGCCAGACTGGGGTCCTTCAATACCCCGGCGGCTACCCGGCACCATTCATGCAGAACTCCGGGCTGTCCATTCTCAACGCCGAATCTTTCGACGATGGTATGTCGGGCTTTCGCGCACCAAGAAGCCTACCTCCTGGGGGGAAACCTGCTGCCGACACCAGTGAGGAGGCAAAACGATCCTCCAAGAAACGATCAAAGACTCAGTCTGTAGAGGTTGTAGAACTGGACGAGGAGGAAAAGAAGCGGTCAAGGGGGAGACCACGCCTAGACACCAATGATGAGACCGCGAAAGACGTAAGTTGGCGAATGACTCCTGATCTTACCCCCCCATTGCAGCTTTGCCACGGAAATTAGTTCGCATGTTATTGCCTTCCTTATCTTACACATGCTCCCTTAGTCGACCCCTTCTAACCATAGCAGCGTCGTCGAACACAAATTCGGCTCGCTCAAAGAGCCTACCGCAACCGCAAGGAGACAGCGATCCAATCGCTCGAGAAGAAAGTTGACGAGTTGAGGCGCACCAATGAAGAAATGAGCAAGGAGTTCATGAAACTCTACGACTTCGCCGTTAGTAAAGGCATGCACGAGAGCACACCCGAATTTGGTAGACAACTGCAAGTTACGACAGAAAAGTTTGTCTCTTTGGCGCGGAAGACGAGCGAGGAGCCAGAAAAGGAAGGCGACGTGCTTCCAAGCCAGGAAAATGATGGAGACGTCGAGGAAGTTGGCGGCCCTGCCGGTGGGCAAGAAAGGGGCAGCGAAAAGTCACCATCTGCCGAAATTGCTAAGCCGATTGAGCAAGTCATATACGATGTTTTGTCAAGCGAGCAGCCGCAACAGCATCAGCTACAGTCAACACCTCGAACACTTGCGATGACTGCGGTGCATACAACATCTTGGGCGCCCGATAGTCAGTCACACATGCCGCGCTCGACACTATCCCAAGCCCCAATGGGCTACGAGATTGTGACGGAACCGACGCCGGATAATGCTAGTTTCCCATTCGGTATGTCCTACGAGCATAGTCTGGACCAACCAGGCACTTTCGATCTACTCGCCAACCAGCCCTTTTCTGATTCCCTATTCAATATTCTCTCTTCACCGACCTCCTATGCCCACCAGGAGCGGACGTTTGGGCGGCGTCTGCAACGATCGACTCTAGAAAAGGCTTACACGTTGCTCCGCATGCCCAACCCTCCGAGCAGCCTCATCAACAGCGCTTTCGGTTTCAGTTTACTTTTCGAGCCCAAAGAGAGGATCATGGAGCGGATCGCTAACCGTCTCAGTGTCAACCAACGGGAAACAATGTTCAACTGGAAGTTTCCATTTTTACACCTAGGGGGCGGGGGAACGTGGTTCGACGAGATGAATGACTTGGATGAGATGGCGTACCCGAGCGGCCATAAACAGAGAAATCCGGTGGGGAATCAGGGGACGGCCGAGCCGTATCGGCAAAAGGTCGACTCACTCTATGGCATGGGGCCGTGGGATGCGGCGACGGAAGAGATGCGAGACCTCAGAGTGGAGCGCGCCGCTGCGAGACTTCGAATGAACGTCCCTGGCCTGCAAGGCGACTTTTACGATGCGGACGAGGTTGAATGGGTTCTTCGGAGACGAGGAGTCGATATTCCCGCCGCTGCGGATTTCGTCACGGCAGAGATCGATCCTGCAGACTTTTCAGATGAGACCGCGGTTGCTGGACGTGCTCACGGTAGCGGACTCGATAGCAACGGCAGCAGCATTAACAACGCCTCCGATATCTTGAGCAGTTACGGAACGAGCCCTGGGGACGCCGCTGCCAGGCAATGGCTCGGGCAGACTCTGAAGCCGACAAGGCCGTCTGATGTCCACTTGGGCGATACGCGGTCCGTCGGGCAGTCTAGCGACGCGGCGTCTAGTCAGATGCCCCTGGACCCGAGCCTTGCGGGCGATATGTTTGGGCTGGAGAGCACCTCTACCAACCAGACCGTAACGCCCGGGTCAAAGCGGAGGGCGGTGACGATCAATGTTGGAGTGCTCGTTCAAGGTATGTGCCCATAGTCATCTCTACGATTCTGGTCCGACAATGCTAACATCAACTCTAGAAATCGGATTGAAATCGGTCTGCCTGGGACGATCACCAGGGATCCGGCCGAGAGACTTGAATGTTGCATTTTGGGCATCGCTGACCACGTGAAAAAAAAGGGCGGGCTTGATATTACTTGACATTGAGAGGGGCGTATCATTGGGTATTAGACTGTGCCGGTACCAGAACGGCCAAACGCCTCGAATGGCTCATAGTTGATTCTTTTCTTTTGTTGGTTCATGAAATTCCCGTTAAGATTGTGTCTCGAGGGGTACCCCAAAGAAGGGAAAAGACACTTTCTTATCTAAGGTAGCGGTTGGCGCCTCGTACAAATGGGTTCACAAAACTATATGTTGTATTGTGGTAGTAGCCATTATGGAGGCTCTATCTAAGGCTTCGAGCTTATGGAGTAGAATTGAAGTTGATTATAGTTCCTACGACACTTTTCTCGCCGGCACGAAATTGTTGCTTTCCCAAACTGCCTCATAACATCCGAACAGAAGATCTGGAATTATGTACTCGGGGATGAAGTTAAATTTAGTGACTGGAAGAATATAAAATTTTCTGTAAGGCGCGTGAAAATTACCCAACCTCACTTGGAAAAGGTTACTTTGATCACCTGGATCCTGTTGTTGTTCGTGAAAGAGATGACGAGCGTCTTGCCTGTGGGGTCCAGATACGGATGAGCGACGCCAGCGTAGACGAGCCCGCCATCAATGGCCTGAGCCTGGAAGATCTTGATGTCCGGCGTCCAGGGGCCCTCGAGTTTTGTAGCAGTGCGCAAGAAGACGGTGCCGCCACCGATGCCTTTCACAAAGTCAGTCGTAGGCCTGCATGTCAGAAACCACAGTATTAGAAACATACCAAGGTGAACAAAGATATAACACTTAAAGTGCTCATTCCACACAATCTGCCCCTGTCCCGTGCCCCACACAGTCGCCGTCTCGGAATTGAACGTCGTCAAGACGTCAGACTTCCACCCCTGCTGGCGGCCCCAGTAGTACTCATAGTTGCTCACGTTGAACGCCTGGCTGGCGTTGACCCGCGCGAGGTAGACGTAGCTGCTCTGGCCCCAGTCGGTGATTGTGGTCGGCGGGCCGCCCCAGGCGTAAATGTACTCGGAGCACGGGTCGCGGAAGGCGGCGATGTCGCCGTACCGGGGCGTGGTTTTGGCATCCCACCAGTAGCCGCGGTCGCCGTAGCGTTTGGTCACGGTAGGGGTTCCGAACAGGACGTCTACTTTGGCGATGCCCGCGCCTACTAGGCCATCTGCGTTTTGGTTCTGGGGAGTTTTGTGTAAGTCTTGTGCAGACTCTCTTTTTGGGCTCTGGTTTTTAGCTTCCTGGAGGGGGATGATGACTTACAACTAGGTAAAAGACGGCCCCGGTGCGCGTCTCAGCATTAGTCTCGACCAGACTCGTCCCGCCGAACCCGGTATCAACTTTTTCTCCCCACGACGAATTGAAGGGGATGAACTGCTTCTGGCGCCCATTCTCTCCCAGGTTGAGATCGTGCACGATCAGCGGGTTCTTCGTCATGACAGACACGGCGTCGCGCACCATACCGTGGAACCCGGGCGTGTCCTTTTCGGGATCCGTGACACCAGCATCGCACCAGAGCACATCACCCCAAACGGCGTACCATTTTCCTGCTATAGAGCCGGTGAAGCCTAGATCGCGGTGGGAGCAGCTGTTGTCGGCGTGCTGGAAACCCAAGTACTCCACTCTTGGGTTCACGATGGGGTTCGTGCCGATGGGGAGTGTGCTATCCATTCCTGCGGTGAACACTTGGAGGGGGTTTGCATGGGCGAGGTTGGTGCCGATGGCTAGAAGGGCCGTGGCCAGGGGTAGAAGGTGAGGGGTCGGGGCATGCATTTTGAGGGGAAGTGGGTGTCGATCTTTGGGGTTGCAGTTGACCTCGGCGCAGGAGAAGGTAGATGGAGGGGGATGGGCGATGCTTGTGATTGCTCGGTGTGGCTCGGTGAGGGTGTCGAGAGAAAGGAGTGTGAATGCCAGAATCGATCTGGCTGTTTGGAAATGATTGTGGGATGTAATTGGTACCTTATGTAAAGAATTAAAACCTCTTAAAGACAGTAGAGGGATGAAGGGATGGCGATGCTAGAGATCGCCTTGAGTTGAGGTGAAGACGTGATGATAACGGACGGCAAAGGGTAGCAATAAATACGTACTGGGAAGGTAGGTCCGGTACCGCGATGGCAGTTGAGCAGGCCAACGCCGAATCAGAGTGCCTAGAGATATCGACAAGCGCTTGGCCCCCTGGTTCCATGGTTGAGTTGACATGGAACGATGGATGGATGGACGGGTGATAGGCCCATCATGGTGCTGCAGGCCGGAGGGAACCACGGGCGGTCGGACTGCAGATGCACAACGCCGGAGGTGCGCCACGGCGCCGTGCGGTGGGGCCGGGCCTGGCCGGTACATTGCAGAGGGAGCGAAAGGAAGCACGGGGTGGTTTACATAAGTTGGCAGTGGACCAGTGGCCGAAACATTCTAGATTCTGGGCGGCCGGGTGTGGCTTCGCGGATGTGAGATTGAGGTGCCCTGAGGCTAGTTTTGCTGCCTTGAATGGAATCGTGGCTTTCATGCGATGATGACATGGAAATGGAGCTTGGCGGTTACGTTCGTCCTTGATGTCGAGGCATTAGTCAGAGAATGGCTGATTGACGAGGAGCTGAATGACTATTGACTGGCGCGAAGGTACATTGTTGTTATCTGTTAAATAGGATGGAAAGTGTTCCATCACGCCATCATGTCTTCATGCTCATGACGGCGCTTATCCATTAGTATCTCGTGAAGACTCTTGCTGCATCGATTCGAATGACAAGTATGAGTGAACATGAAGGTGAGTGAGTGAGAGGGCAGATTCCCGCCGCGAATTGGAGATAACAAGGTACCGTCACATTTCAATTATGTTTCCATGTCGCTCTTGGGAAGAAATACAGTTAATGGTAAGTCCAAGGCGTCTCTAAGTACCCAAGTGAAGTGGACATTTCAGCCTCTCTACCTCAGTGTACACACTCACTCAGCATTGAACTCGGATTGGTCTGTCAAGGTCGTTGCGAAAATAAGAAGCGGCCGACGATGAGACACTACAAGCAGATCTGGACTTTACACGCTCATTTAACTCAACGTGAGAGCTACAATACAGATCCTGTCGCAATCGATGGCGAGAGCCCACGTGGATCATCTCAACGACGTTCTCATGTGCAGGGAAGCTTCAGAGAAGATGAGATGAGCTCCCAGGCACATGCTCGCCCTCAAGCCCGCCATTGGCCGACCCCTCCTTAGGCCTGCCAAGTTGGGAAGCTGTTTCCTCCAAGCAATGTGCGGGGCACAGCGGACAACGGCTTCCGGTGGTGGGGCATCTCTCATTCCGGTGCGTCCGTTTCTCCTCTGTCCTCTACTGCGTACGTCTGTCATCTGCCGTCTGCTGTTCGACCTTGTTAGTCTTGGTATGCATCCTGTCACTCATATAACCTTTTCAGAGCTGGTCCTTCACTCAAATCCACGTGCCCTGACTTGACCCGGTTGGCTGGCACCACCGGATGAACCCTCTGCTTCACACATTACCGTCACGTCCATCGAGAGGCTTGAACGGAGCTCTCGGTCGCTCTTGGCGATCTCGAATGCAACCTTGTTCTGTATATAAGCATGAGCTCTCCTTACAATCCCCTCAATCTTTGCCTTTACTTCCTGTGCGTAGTTGTTGCTGTTGTTCTCCCCATCTCACCCCTCGTCGCCATGTCGCCTATGTCAAGCCTGGCCCTCAAGGCTGCTCTCCGTGCGTTACACCCTTTCTGGGCTCTCCTCACATACAGATTCTGACCGTGACTAGTGCTCCCTCTCGTGAGCGCCGCGTCATGCAGCAATGAGTCCTACACCCACAATGGCCTCACCTGGTCCCGTGGCATCCGGATGAACCAGGTTCAAGTCGTAGGCACGCACAACTCGTACCATCGCGAGGCCCCGCTTGAGGAGCACCCAACCCAGGCGAAGATGCTTCCCAACGTCCAGAACTACTACTACTCCCACCCGTCCCTTGATATACAGCTCAACTACCAGTCCATCCGCAACCTTGAGCTCGACATCTTTGCCGACCCTGAGGGAGGCCACTACGCCACGCCCCTCATCCGCAAGCTTGCGAACCTCTCCACGACTCCAGACCCCGATCTCCTCGCTCCAGGAATCAAAGTCCTCCATGTCGCCGACGCAGACTATCACCCTACCTGCAAGACATTCATCGGGTGCTTGAGTATCGTCAAGAAGTGGAGCCAGGCGCACCCGGACCATGTCCCCATCCCCTTCATGATCGAGTTCAAGACCTCCGAAGCCGCCTTCGCAGCAATCGGCGGTGCGTCTCAGATCTCCTGGAACGATACGGCACTTCTCAAGGGCCTCGATGATGAGATCCGTAGTGTCTTTGCGCCCGGGGACCTTGTTACCCCGGACGACATCCGTAGGGGCAACTTGACGCTGGAGCAGTCTGTCTTGCAGTATGGGTGGCCTGACTTGGAGAGTGCCCGTGGTCGTGTGCTGTTCTTGATGGACAACGGACCCGTCAACCCAATTCGTGACTCTTACACCGAGGGCCGACCTAACCTTGAAGGCCGTATTCTCTTCACAAACTCCGCGCCCGGAAACTCTGACTGCGCGTTCCAAAAGGTTTGATGTTCATCAACCCTTCTGAACCGAGGGTGTTCTTGATAAGAATTGAGTCTTACTGACAACTTTCAATCAGCTCAATGACCCCACTGGCACCGAGCAGGCCAATATCCAGGCGCAGGTCAAGGCGGGCTACTGGGTCCGCACACGCGCCGACATCCCGCTCGATACGCTGCTGTCCAACGACACGACGGGGATGCGTGAGGATGCGTTCTCCAGCGGTGCGCAGATCGTGTCGACCGATTTCCAGGCCTACGGCATGAGCAGCCGCTGGAACGTCGACTATGCCGCTCGCTTCGAAGGTGGTGCGGCGGTGCGATGCAACCCCATCAATGGGCCCGCCAATTGCGCGAACGAGGCGTTGGAGCCGGTTTCGTATGTCCGCAACTAGATGAACTTATCTTCAATGTAAGTGAGACAAGGTCATTTCGAATAGTGTAATGATAATAGCATAATGAAGCAATTGGAAGGGCTGTGATACACGGACGCTATCAATTGACTGTGGGTGGAATTGAAGAAGCTCCCCCAGCTTTTGAGCGATTTCTTCCTATCAACCAGTGCCGATTGATGCGAAAATGCCTTTTATTCTGCCTTCCCCCCAAAAAGATGTGGAATTGTCCAATCAAAACGGACTTGAATGCTTATATCTTGACCAAAGTACCATCGTTGAGGCGAAGCGCGCGGTAAGGGCTGACATGAGCGGCCGCCCCCAGCCACTTTGCGGGGGAAGAACTGAGAGCTGAATGCCAACGGGCAAGCTTTATGGGCTGAGCCACAACAATTCGGCCAACGCTGCTTCAAAGAAATGCAACAACAACTCGTCCAGTGCAGAAACTGAACCAACATCCAAGGCATATACCATGGACTCGACTATTGACTCAGCCGGCAAGAGTCCGCAAACCCGTGAGAGGAATACGGCGAATGACGCAGGATCGGCCCTATCGTCTGACCGTTCCAACTTCCTGAGGTGGATTCCCGTCATCCAACACCACGGCGCACCTACTGGCGGCGTGAGTCAACGCATCCTCCAATTGGCCTCATCTTCCCCTTCTTCCTTCTCACTGCCTGCAATACCTCAATTCTTCTATATAAACACGGAAAGCACTCTCGATATGTTCCCAGCCATTTGATTCTTCATGCTCAAGTTGCACCTCTTCTCCCATTCTTGGAGTCTTCGCAAACAAGACGCCATAGAACGGGACAGTCTACGGACAACGACCAGCACCACCCAGCATGGCTACCACCGACCATTATGATCTCTTGATATTGACGGACGCCACGGCGTCCATGAGCAGCTATCTGCAAGCTCTCAACAAGTCACTCCCCGAAATCATTCGGATATCAGCTTTGACCGACTGCTTCGACCGGATCGGAGTCATGGCCTACCGCGACTACTCCGCCTCCATGTTGACGGAGTGGTCAGGATGGTACTCAGCAAACTCAACCGCCGACGACACAATCACACAGGGCCAGCTGCTTCAAAAGGCCAGTCATATCAAGGCGGACTCTGGTCCTTACAGGCTGGATTGGCCCGAGGCTGCAAAGACTGGACTTGCCAGAGCCTACAGCATCATGCGTCCCGAGGCCACCACCATCATCATCCTCTACGCCGACGCTCCTCCTCACATCCCGGGAACGTCGTCCAAGTACAGAACCACCGAGATCGAGAACCTCTCCAAGCCTGACTCATTCTACGGCTGTGGAAAGTACTTTACCGATTGGATTGCCGGCGCCAAGATTCTCCGAGACGGCGAGAAGAAGGCCAAGGTCTTCTCCGTCATTCAGGGCGGCATCGACGACACCGTCGCCCCCTTCACCTTCCTCTCACACATCACGGGGGGAGTGAGCTTCAAGCTCGATAATCGACACAACGTTCCCACATCGGTCGCTATCTCGGAGTTGACCACCGGCATCCTGATGGCCTGGATGGGTGTAGGAAAGGAAGGCGGAGCAGCATCCGGCCAGCGTACCTACGCCGAAGCTTGTCAGTATCGAACTGCCTCCAGCATTGAGGACATCGTAAATGAAGAGGACGAGGCCCTTGAGTCGTACTTTGTCATCGCCAAACATATGGAGCAAACTGTCGTGAACAACATCCAGTCAACACCTACCAAGCTTGATGAACTGCGGACTGTCGTCGAAGCCCGGATAACGCCCCTTTTGGACTTTTCGAAGAGATACAAAGCTGATGAGGTCTACCGCAGCTTTGTCGTTGGCCAACTCGAAACTTTGATCGCAGCTGATGTTGGCACCATTGCCATCAACCCTGTATTCGGTAGTCTATGGCGGGCCGTCTGCAACGACCGCGACAACCCGGCTCGCGATGGTCTCATCCAGGCATTCGGGTACGCCGTCGACCGCATCCCCGAGCCCGAGAAGAAGGCTCGGATGAAAGCTTGGCTCGAAGAGTCCTACGACTACGCAGCTGAAATCTCGGAAGCCATCGGCAAGGTGCCTGAACACCAGAGATACCCCTGCGTGTTTCTCGATCCCACTGAGCAATTCCAGGCCTCCACAGATGACAAGAATGAAGACTCAAACGCTGATAAGCGTGAAGTCACAGACTTTACACGAGAGGAACTTTTGGAGATTGGTCGCTCTTGCGACAACCGTATTCTCCGGAGGCTCGGTAGAGTCCTCACACGATTGACCTATGTGGCCCGCGAAGAGGACCTGCCAGCTCACATTAGAGCCGACCCTAGTGTCGCCAGGATCCCTATGGTCCTCTCGTCTGTCGAGTATCAGCGAAAGTTTTGGAAGATTCTTTTACATCTCATACTTCCTGGGACCATGTTGGCCGCTCGCCCAGCCGCCCTGCTTGCAGCCCTTGCCCTGCGCTTGGGCATCCGGCCCCTCACAGCCACCGCAGACAGGGAACTACTCACATTCACCACGAAGTGGAACAACTTGGACATCCCTGAGACCTGGAATGCCAGCTGCCTCTCGCTGCTTCTAGATGCCAACAAGGATTACGAGAGACGCGTCGCTCAAGGCATAACACAGCGTCCAGCGCCAGAAGCCCGTGTTCTTCTTCAGAGTGATCAACATCTTTTTGAGACTCTGGTAGACTACAAACTCCTTGAGTTGAACCTCAACACAACCCTACAGGCCAAGATTGGATGGCACCCTGACAAGTCTAAGGTATCTCTTGGGCCCCTTGTCATATGCAGAAGATGCGAGTTTCCCCGCTCAGTCACTATAATGGGGCCGGATAATGTCTGTGGCCTCTGTCCTAAGAGCAACAAGTGTGACTGCAAGGTCTGTGAGACTGTCCCGGATCAAGAGGCCCGTCGCTGCAACAACGTGACCCGTGGCGATACCGAAGAGACGGAGGCAACGTGGGTCGAATGTTTCTCGCCAACATGCCGTGCTCAGTACGTCGTTTATAATCCTCAGGCTCTGAACGTACGGGCCAAATGCTACTACTGCCGACACCATGGATCCGTCGCGGCAAAGTACAAGATCCCGCGCGAAGCTCCCTGTGTCGACTGTTCGAAGTGTCGAAACAGGGTCATCTGGCCCGAGACATACCGTCCTTCCGACCTTGATCTTTCGGCCTTCAAGTGCCCCGCCTGTACAGCCAACAGAGTTACTGTCATCGATTTCGAAACCTCAGCCAAGACACTCAGCGGCGAGAACGGCGTCTCGTGGCTCCTGCGCAACGACGATTCGGCGATCAAGGACCCCTTCAACGGCCGTTCTCTGTTCTACACCATTTCTCAAGTAGAAGAATCGAACCGGGACTCGCTGGCAAAGAATGTTGAGATCATTCCAGTGGTTCAGCAGCAATCACAGCTCACGATTCGCGGCAAGGCTATCCAAAACCAGGACGACATTCTCGAGTCCCTTCGCAAGTGGGTGAAATCTCGGCGTACTGAGGCTGGAGTCTGCAGTTTATGCTTCTCCAACATCCGGAAGACCGATCTTCGAAACGCATGTGGTCGCTCCGGCTGCCATCAGCAGATCTGCAACGGGTGTATGAAGGATTGGTATGGGCTCAATGTCCGTGGAAGATTGCTCAACCTCGCAGCTCTCTCCTGCCCCTTCTGCCGCCGACAGCCGACCGTCAAGACTGTCTCCAACTTTGGTATATCCCACATCGGCAACCTGCAGACTGCGGCTACGGACAAAGAGTGGATATACGGCTGGTGCAGAGACTGCGGCTTTGCCAAGAAGTATGCTGAGCGGGTATGCGCTGTCGGCGCACCCGAAGTTTCGAACTGGTCATGTGATGAGTGCAAGGAGATTCAGATGGAGGGCGCCCAGAGGCTGAAGGTTCGAAACTGTCCCGGCTGCGGTACAGTTACGGAGAAGATGGGCGGATGTGACCATATCACATGCACCGTCCCGGGTTGCAATGCTCATTGGTGCTTCGCCTGCGGCGAGAACGTCGGCGAAGAGGACATCTACGATCACATGAGCGATGCTCACGGAGGTATGTGGGGAGGTTATCACGCGGATGAGGACGATTATGACTACGGTTACGACAATGAGTTCGATTAGGGGGACCAGGTTATGTATAATTTCACCGTCGCCTAAGATGATCTGGGCAAGGCTCGTCTTGTTAGAATCGGGATAGAGTTCGCAGGGCTTCGTTCAACTTATGCTCTCTTAGGCTGGGTCTCTTCTTGCTCGTTTGTGTTTGGTGTAGGGATAACAGCAGGGAGTTTTAGATTGGCAGAGCTTAGGGAGTGTGTTTCTGCTAATGATACTGGTGAAGTAGCGTATGAAGTTCGTAATTATGAACAAGTGTTTTGTTTTCTTATAAAGCCTTGAAGATTTTGAGTAATCGTAAGTCCACAGCGAACCGTCTTCGTGAATTCATGGAACAAGTGAGATCGCGTGACGTCGGCTCGGTGCATCATTCGCGCGAGTTGAGGTTGTTTGGGAAATACCCCGCAGTCCGCTGGATTTCATCCGCACCATCGAGGCGGCCGATGTATCTTGAAGCAAAGACCGGGGCGTGACTCGTAGATAGAACTCGTTCGACCTTCATCGACACGAATAGTTGCAGGCTTTCATTTGACGCTGGGGAATCAATCGCATCCACTCTTTGGAGGACTCGCAGGTCGCCGATACAACATGCCTTCTCTGCCCGGTTTCTCAGACAACCCCTTTCGCACCCGCGCCGACCTCGTGCGCGCAGCGACAACTTTGATACGACCGTTGAAGCAGTACAGGTCTCCCCAGGAGGCGCGTATCAAGCTTGCGACCAACACAGCCGCGGGGTTCGATGAGGTCGCGGCACAGTTGGAAGGGTTCGCGAGACCGTTGTGGGTTATCGCGGATCTCTTGAATGACGTCGAAAACGGCGGCGAGGGCGAAGAACTGGCGGGCTTGGATCTGGAGTCTTGGGCTCGGGGGATCGTGGCGGGGACAGATCCGAATTCAGAGGAGTATTGGGGGGATGTGAGTGACATCGATCAGCGGATGGTAGAGATGGAGTCCATCGCCTTTGCGATGCTTGTTGCGCCTGGGCCGTTTCTTTCGGCATGTGACGATGAGGCGAAGGAGAGACTCAGGGTTTGGCTGAGGCAGATTAATGGGAAGAGGATGCCGCAGAATAATTGGCTTTGGTTCAGAGTGTTTGTTAACCTGGCGTTGGTGAGGGCACTTGGGGTGCCTGTTGAGCAGGCTAGATCAATCATGGTCGGGGACCTGAAGGTTCTGGATACGTTTTATATGGGAGAGGGGTGGTCTAGTGATGGAGCCTGGGGTAAGGACAGAAAACAGGCGGATTATTACTCGGGCAGCTTTGCGATTCAGTTTGCGCAGTTGTTGTATGTGCGGTTCGCCGTTGGGGATGAGGAGAGGGTTGAGAAGTATAAGGTGCATGCCAAGGAGTTTGCGTCGAGCTTCTGGAGGTATTTTGACACGAATGGTGAGTCTTTTAGTTTGTTTCCTTGTCACTGAGATCTGGAAAGGAAGCTGACGACAAAGAAAAGGGGCCGCGATACCATTTGGTCGAAGTCTAACATACCGCTTTGCTTTTGCTGCATTCTGGTCCGCCGCAGCAACCGCTGGCGTGGGTCTCGCACCTCCTCTCGACGATCCTGGAGTAGTCAAGGGACTGTTGTTACGACATCTCCGATGGTGGGCAAAAACACCGGACATGTTTAACACGGACGGGACGTTGAGCATCGGGTTCACGTATCCCAACATGTATCTCAGCGAGGATTATAACTCGCCGCAGTCGGTGTACTGGTGCCTCAAGAGCTTCGTCATCTTAGGTCTGTCTAAGGATCACGCCTTTTGGAGGTGCGAGGAGAAGCCACACCCTCTCCAAGACGTCAAGCCCCTGGGTACTGCAATGGAGAGGAGGCAGTTGGATCCGGGACGGGTGAGAGCCATCTGGCCGCCGCGGCATATACTCTGCAACGGGACAGAACACCATTTCTTACTTTCCTCGGGCCAGATGACGAAGAAGAGCTTCAAGGGACGGGAGGCAAAGTATGGAAAGTTTGCGTACTCGTCGACTTTCGGGTTTAGTGTCCCCACGGGATCACTGCTTTCGCAGATGGCGCCAGATAGTACACTGGCTGCTAGTATCGATGATGGCGAGACTTGGTGCGTAAGATGGGAACCAACTGAGGTCAGGATCGAGCTTGTGTCGGTGTCGTTTTCTGGCGTGTACAACGAGGTGCCATCCTTAGTTAGTGTCTGGAAACCATGGAAGTGGCTTGATTTGGAGGTTGAGACGGCACTAGTGCCCGTCGTGGAGAGCTTTCCCGGGTGGCACGTACGGATTCATAAGGTCCGTTGGAATCCCAAGGGGGAAATCCCGTCATGGGTTGGGAGTGTGCAGCTCGTTGATGGAGGGTTCGCCATCGATTCACATACAGCAATGGGGAAGTTTCTTCCGAAGAAGTCTGCTCACGAAGCGGATAAGCAGTGTTACACTGAGGACATTGACAGGTGTCTTGTCTACTCCTCAGCCGGGGCGAGCGGCATCTCTGATATCATCGTCGAAGGGAAAGGGCTGCGGCGAGACGTCGATCGAGGCGCGTGGGTGTTGAGACCGGATCCCAATACCAACCTGATCGTGCAGAGGTCGTTCATTCCTGTTGTCAATCATCAATTTAGCCTTCGACAGGGTAATGAGGAAGGAAACGGGGCAGCAGTAGACTCGCTCTGGATGGCTTCTGGTGTGTTTGCTGTCAGTGCTACAGCTGGGCTCGAGGCGGAGAAGATAAGAGCGATGTGGGAAAGGAGACTCCGGGTGTCTTTCAACCAGGAAGATGGCGCTAGATGGATGATCCGAGCTCTTGAACATTGAGCGGCTTTGGATACCATCAGGCTGACAGCAACTGAGAGATTCAGTCCAAGGGAGAATGGCAGATTTACTTCTAATATCGTAGCGACAGGATTGAGAGGAATTTATTCCGCACTCGCGACATGGAGATTGTCGCACTTTCTAAGATTCATGCTACTCAAAGTACCAAGTCAATATCATGACTCCGCCACTCAGTAATCACGGCATGTCCTGGTGAGTGCGTCTTCTCAGATGTCCTGTGGCGTTTAGCCAAGTGCCCGATGTAGCGTTACGGACTTGCGGCACAGCCTGTGCGCTACGGGCGTTCTAGGCCAAGAACCTAGTAAACATCTCTGTGAACGACGGATTCATGTCCCATTGTCTCTCCTCTCACCCAAGGTCAAGTATTTGTCAGAGGCGAAGCTCGTCGCGGTCAGCACGTAGCCCGAATAGTAACAAGCAAAGCTGAGTCTATCGTGTTGTGTCACTTACACGACTCAAGAGCTGTACGCGGAGCGAAACCGATGCCGTCATCCGGAGCGGACGGCCCGCGCAGATCATCAGAAAAGTCTGTTCAGTATTGAATTTGGTGTTCATCGCACCTAGATAGCTGACAAAACGTCGACAGGTCACAAACTTTGGACCTCGCTTTACTCCGTACAAGGTTTCAACCAAGTTTCCCTCTGGGGCTCCAGTTTCTCCAACCCGCGAAGTCCCCGCCGAAGCCGTGAACTCCAAATAACCTTTTCGCTCTCCGCGCCTGTCCGCGCTTGTCCGCGCATCCGCCGATTCCGGCTGCCTTGGCCATGTCTTCCCGTCCAAATCCAGTAACGCCCCAGCCCTTGTTAGCGAAAGATGAAATCGGCTCTCTGTCAAGCGACTGCTGTCCGTAAAGATGTTCCCGTTGCGAGACGACTGACGGTCTCGGTATCATCTATAGCGTGTATCAAGTGGAAGAATAGAAGAAAGAAAGATTAAAACAACAGACTAGAGAACGGCGGGCATAGCGTGTGCCATGCGATCTAGTTGTACTTCGTAACCGCCAACTCCTATAATTTCGACGGGCCAAGCCACCAAGTCTGCCCATGGAGTTGCAGCCAAGTGCTGCGAGATGAGCGAGATCAAAGACCGGGCCCATCCGTTCAGGAACCAGCAAAACGGCTCTGCCATGTGGACGATGACGCAGTAGTGCGCCAACACCACCATAGCCGCCGGATGCCGCCGACGCAACATGTCCAGGTAGTCGCTAGTCATGAGGATGGGCCAGAGGAACACGGCGCGGAACTCGACAGGTGCCGACATGGCATTGAAGGTAGAGACCTTGGCAATGCACTCGCTCAAGGCAATCACCGCGTTAGTGATGGCATATTTCCCCTCGTGCTCGACTAGACCAATCTCCGCGAGCGTGGAGCTTAGGCGAGGAAGCCGTTCGAAGAGCGGTTGTAGAGTAGCCTCCACGGTGGACGGTGTGGTATCGCCGGACCCGCGGATGAAGATTTCTCGTAGTGGGCCCTTGCGCAGATCCTCGTCGGAGGCACGCAGGATCATGCTCATCCCGTCGGTGAGGGTAAAGATATCGAGCATACTATCGATCGGGGAGAAGGAAGGGTTGTATTTCTCGTAGCTCGGGTAGGTAGCAAAGGCGCTCAAGGTAAGAAAGATGGAGGAGGCGAAAAGGGCGTGGCAGTTCGTCGAGGAGATCGTGCCGAGGAGAGTCCCTCTCATCCCGTTGATAGCGTCATTCTGGTGCTGGGCAGCCTGCATGAGGTAGGCATGGCGGCAGTCTGGCTGAAGGTAGGCCAAGTGGTAGGCTGAGAAAGCGAGAATTTGATGAAGGAGGAAAGGGTAGGAGAGCGCCTCTCTCGGGACGTCGTATTGGAGAGTCTTCTGGGCCAAGGAGGAGTGCGAAAAGGTTCGATAAGACACCGAAGTATAATGGTGCATAAGCTCGAGATCAGAGATCCATCCGCTAGCCGTCTCTGTCTTATTGAGGTCGGTCAGGAACCTCGAGAAGTAAGGAAACGGGTCAGACTGCGACGAAGGCGAAGTTTGGCCTCCTCCGCCGGAGCTAGAAGCGCTCTGTTGGCCCCCGAGTGATCCGGCGGCAGACTGTGGCGAGAGAGAAGCAGGAGACTGCGCGCTTGACCGGCGTCTCAGTGCCGACGCCGAGCCCTAAGAAACCCCAACGGCGCGTTAGTTTGCGAAAACGAGGCCCTCCCCAACACCGACAAGGCTGGTGAGGGGGGGCAAAACTGGGGTTTAGGGGAGGAAGCTTACGCGCGAACCCGACCTCTTGGTACGTTGCCCTGGCGGCGGCAGGTGAGCCATGGACTGAGAGGACGCGCCTGTTGGCGCTCCCGCGTTTTCGAGACTACATGGCAAGCCATGGCGTACACAAGCGCTGCAAGGCTTGTTCTCGTCACACTGCGTGGGGTTCATGCTCGTTAGTCTCGGCCGAATGTACACAGCGCAGTGTTGAATGTGATAGAATGGAGAGGCCAGATGAAGATCAACGACTTCATCACTGGGACTTGGACTCTGACGACATACTTTGACTCTTCTCTCCTTGCATCTCAAGCACCCATTGCGTGATTTCCTGTAACCCAGTCGCTTCATTGTGATGTTGTGGCTATTGCTGCAGAGGATTCAAGACCAAGAAAACACATCGAGGCCTGATAGAGCAAGCACCCGAGAACGAAGACGGTAACGAGGTAGGGAGGAATAAGGTCCAGTAAATAAGGATGAGCCGGTGGGGTGAGGTATCTTTGCGGATCGAAGTGTGTTCCCTCTGTTTATACAGAGCAGGTCGAGGAAACCGCTGCAGTCGGCGACCCGCGGCCAAGCTGTGGGAAGTTATTCTTATGTTGAGCCTTGTCGAACGTTGTTGCGCATCCCGGCCGAGCGAGCCTAGGGCCGATGTAGAAGTCGACGGGTGCGCCCAGGATTTTCGTCCGATCTAAGGTGACCGGGGTGTAGGGGACAGGACAAGGGAACGGGGAGAACGGATACAATCAGGCACGAATAACGCGGTACTGACGCATCATTGTCTTCTGAAGAGCGAAGCAGCGGTACGTTTCTATGTATCTGTAGATATGGATAGAATATCTGCGGGAATGCCAAGCCTCGAGTCTGCCCTTCGCACATCAACAATGAAATTCAACCCCGCCAGGACTGGGGCCCAGCTGGTGTTTAACCCAGTTACAGGATGTGTAGTGTGAAGCAGAACAAGGTAGAGGGATGTTGAAGAATCGTCAAGGGCAAAAATGGGAAGAGAAAGAAAAGAGAATGTAGAAGAGTGAAGCTTACTAGGTTCCTTGGTATCTTCGCGGTGTTTAGGGGGGGGAAAGTGACGGTGTCAGCAATGCGGAACTGAGTCGTGCCAAGACCTCCGGCGTGCGGGCGGAGATACCGCACTCTGGCCCCAGTTTACCGTACGGATACAGTAAACGTGTGAATATTTCCTCAAGAAGAAGAAGAAGAAGCTATGTTACTTTGTGTACATGTGTCCGCGGGAGGAGCGGCGGTTGCAGTCGGTATGGGCTAAGCCTTGTGTGCATGCGTCAGTGTGGGGATGCCCATCCATCACACACTTGACATCACCCCCGAGTTAGTTGTTCGGTCTTGACAACATCTAGTGCACCGTCTTCAACGTGGCACTCCCAGGCGCATTGACAGCCTTGCATGTGCTGGCTGAGAATAGAACCAGTGAAACGGCGTCTTTGGGATGTGCGACCGGCGACGGAATGGGACGAAAGGTTCACGGACGTTGGAGAGGGAGGGGACGATGGGGACCAGAAGGAAAGGTGGTGGGTTGGGGGCTCAAAGGCAACAGAAAGAATAGACGCGAATCGCCAAGACTTTGGGTAAGAGGTCGTGTGTCTGGTAGAAAGCTTTTCATGAATCCCCTCACTCGGTGAAAACACCATGGTTGAACGAGCCAAGGCCTGTTGTCGTCAGTTGACACTCTCATCCCTTTTCGCCAAGGCCTGGCTCAGCCTAATGAGTACATGTAGCATCTAAGCCTCAATCTTGCGTCGCCGGATCGCCGGCCTCTTCCAAGGTTCCATTCCCTTTCCCGCGCCCACAAGTTGCAACATTTAGAGTTATCAGGTCCTTCAGGCTTCAGGAAACGCCGTAAAAAGTCTCAAGCCGGCGGAGGCCAGCCAAGGTGGACAAGAATGAGATGGAGAAAGTGACAGGGAAACATCGGGCTACGGCAGGGTCTTGGCAGATACTCTGGTGCGTGCTGTGCCTCCCGTGGAATCCGTGGGTATTGGGTGACCGGGGGAGAAAAGCCACGACCGCGCCGCGGTCCATCTCCTTCAGATGAAGACAACCCCCGACCAGTCGCCGGCCGTATAGACCAGTCGGCGATTGGCTTGGCGAGGGTCGCCGACCAATTGTTATGGAGTCCGAAAACGAGGCTGCTCCACGCCTTTAACTGGGATCATGTCTCGTACGTCGTCGGGGAAAGACTTCTACTATCCCCTCAACCCCATCATGAGGTGTATCGATCTGATTATTCCAGTTAGTGGGCCTGATGCGATCTCACTCTAGGCCTAACTCTGACTAGCAAACCATACTGACTTTCTGGTAATGAGGTCCCTGAACCGATGCCGCAAGCTGCAACACCTGTCAATCTACGGATACTCGGCGCTAATGGCACAAGCCTCTTTAACGTAATCTAACTAGACTCTATGCGAATCCTTACAGAGGACTCATAGCTGATGGAAAAATGGGATTTCGTAAAGAACACATGCCTACTCCGTACTCCGTAACGTAACGTGGGACTATGTCTTCCGGGCGACATAGAATGCCCGGTGCTTACATTACTCATATTATGAAACCCGGTGGTGGACTAGTCACGAAACCCGTCGCTGGCGACATAATGAGGCCGATAGCACAGCTCCCCTCGTTTTCTCTTCTCGTTCTCGTTTCAGGGTTCGTATATCGTATTCTGCGTATGAGGTACGGTTCGAGGCGAAGCAGAGATAGCTTCGTTTTGCCGTCAGCTTCAAGATTCGTAGATGCAGCGATAGGAGAAGCGAAAGCTGACTAGCATGGAGTTTGATATATCCAAGATGGCGGGTTTGGTGCTTAAAGACGTGCACATCTCGTCTAGAAATAGGGAACATGAAGAAGAAACAATGCCATCAATTATAACAAGTCTTAGCCTACTTCAACCGTCGAAGACTTCATTAATCTTCGCCTCTGGTATTTTTCAAAACCTTCACCTTCAGGTTGAAAGATCTCGCCCCGCACAGATCACAAGATGGCCAACGACTACTACAAGTACGACCCTTCGCTTCCTGCGGCAATCATCTTCACAGTCTGCTTCGGTCTGTCTGCAATTGGCCATGCCTTTCAGATCGTGAAGACGCGAACATGGTACTTCATCCCATTCTTCATCGGTTGTCTTGGTAAGAATTTGAAGTGCGCCCCTGCTTTTCTGGCATCACTAATACGTCTTAATTTGCAGTTGAGATCATCGGTTATGCTGCACGCGCGATCAATGCTACCGAGACCCCTAATTGGTCAAGAGGTCCATACATCATCCAAGCTCTACTGTTGCTTCTTGGACCTCCTTTCTATGCAGCATCAATCTACATGATCTTCGGACGATTGATTACACTGCTTGATGCCGAGAAACACTCGCTCATTCGAGTCAAGTGGATTACCAAGCTGTTTCTCCTTGGTGACATCATATCGATTGCCGCTCAAGCTATTGGTGAGAGATGAAGACTGCCTTGATGTATGAAACCTTAACGGCTAACGATTTCTCTGAGGTGGCGGCTCTCTTGCGGGTGCTGATACGAAGGCGCAGAGAGATCGCGGGCAGATGATCATCATCATCGGCTTGGCCATTCAGATTGCCTTTTTCGGGGTTTTCATGATTGTGACCGTCTTGTTCCATTATCGTATCAAGCGTGTACCCACCTCGAGGAGCTTATCGGTCTCAACCCCTTGGCCAAAGCTACTGATGGTTCTCTATGGAACAAGCTTGCTCATCATGGTCCGATCCCTCTTCCGAGTTATTGAGTATGTCATGGGAGAAGATGGGGAACTTCAGTCGAAGGAGGTGTACCTTTACATCTTTGATGCCCTAATGATGCTGATTGTGTCGGGGGTTTTCAACTGGTTCCACCCTTCCCGGATTATCAACAAGTCACATGGCGAGATCGTTCCCAACTCGGACTCCGAGAATCAGCTCGGGAACTATTCTATGGATTACCGAGGGGGCGTGCGCAACGACAATGTTTCTCATACAACCGAGACAAGCCACTACTTGCGCAAGTAAGGCTTCTTCCAATCATCAGACGCAATAGACCTCCACTTCTGCGAGCTGATGAGATTCATCAGATTGGCTTCACGAGAAATGTGACGGGATTAATGGTGGATGGCAACACCCTCTCGGTCATCATGGGTTGGGGGAGTTTCATACCTAGACAGAGCTGAGATTTCTTGGAAAGGGAGCTGCTTGGTTTCATTTTGTTTCCGCATTGTTGAGGTCGTTCTGGTCACGTCACCTTTCGATTGATATACATAGAGATTGCATGTTAACTAGAGTATGTATTGAAGAAGTATTTGCATTTACCTTGCTAATCCAACACCCGACTTATTTCATAGTGTAATTGTAAGGTGATGTGACAAGAAACCCCCGATCTACCCAAATCCTAGCAAGCCGTCTTACTCCACCTGTTTCTTGGGGATTATCAACATGGGATGACGATCTGGACCGCTTCGGGCCAGTGCCGGTGGCAGCTGTTCGACATGGAATAGTGAACTTTGCTCTCTCGGAGCACTATGAAAAAGAGCTCGATTATCCCCGACTTGGCATGTCAGCTCCCAATAGTTGTTTGGAGACAATGGACGTCGGACTACATACTGGGCCCTCATATTGTGTGACTTGGCATGCCAAGTATGCTCAAAGCTGCGAAAGACCCTGAGTGTTGCGGTTGTTGCTTCACCTGGATCGACAGTTGATCACTCTGCGTCAGGAAGCTTCCCGCGTGCTTATTGCTACTGGGATCATAGCTCCTCACAGCTTGGCCAACAGCTTGGTTCTGAGGAAGCTGAAGTTATGGTTGAGGAAGCTGCTCGCGATCTGCCGAATTACTAGCCCAATAGATGCATCTCACCTCCTTTGACATGCCGTGAGTCTCAGGGATGAACCTATCACGGAAGTAGACTCTTACATCTCTCGCTATGCTACAAAGCTGCCAATGAAACGTTAGACATAATAGCTCGCTCGCCATGTTCTTCCTCGTGAAACTGCCAGTTCAGCATCGCTTGTTTATTAATAGCAGTAAGTACTGTGAGGGCATTCGGAACGGGCCGTTAAGCTTTCGAAGGTGAAACAGCCAACGGGGTGGACCCTAGAATGACGTTGCATGCCTGAAAGGCCAAGCCACCGAATAACCTAATCCCTTTGCTGGCCTCACACCAAGACAAGGTGACTAATGCTGCCCGAGACCTTGAGAATGAAGACGAACCATGCTGGTGGGATGAGGCTACTATGTATGTAGGGCACTAAGGTAGAGATGCATTCGGGCCTCGATAAGACACCGCCCGGACGTGACTTCCGCTCCGTCGGAACCGATTGCAACGGAACTCCAACTTTACTATGTGCTCTCTATGTACCCACCCTTCATCGGCACATCTGAGCCGGGATAATGGCACACGGAACGTGGCGCAGGACTGACAGCTCTGACCAAGGGCCCCTTGGATTCCGCCTTGAAGAGCACTCGAAAAGTCGCCGCCCCCAAATTTGCCAAGACTTGCCATCTATCTAATTTTACACCAAAATGTTTGATTTCCCCGCAGCTGAGCGAGTAAGATTAAAACCAGGCTCGCCTCTTCATCACATGAAGCCAACCGCCGCCGATTGTCACATCACGATGTCTTGGCATTTTTGATGCTTCTTGGCCCTCGCGCCGATTTCCCGATCAACTGACTGCGAAAGGCAAAGAGGCGCTTGGCTTGGCGCTCGCCACGTCGTTAGATTTTGCCTTTCCATGGGCTCAATCAAAGCTACAATCGCGGCTATTATCAGTCTTTCTAGGCGCTGTTTCGATTATCGTAGAAAGTTGCTGCCAAGACCATTTTGACTTGGCCACGCCAGGCCTTCAATCACAACTCACAACCTGACAATTGACTTGGACTATTGAAGTCAGCGCGTGTAGATCAGCAACGTATATGTCATGAGATTTCTTGGCGACAAGATGAGATGTGCTAGTCAAGGCAGATTTTCAACTGAGGCAGACTACACTACGAGCCTGCTGCCTCGGCGCCGCGTGTGCAACATCTTCAGGCGGTCACCAACATGTGAGAGCCTCATGTGAGAACGTCGGGCTAGGGCAAAAGACATCGAGATCATCCGAGGTCGACGAACCCGATGTGTGATCTGCCACGTTGCGATCGGAACCCGCCTCTGAGTACTCCTTAGCATGTTGGCTTGTTTTACTGCGAGGCTGATAACACTTGAGTCTACTGTCTATTATTTATTGTCGATAGAGAGGCCAGCTTCTTGGAAGAGCTATTAGCCAATCCCTAGCGTTCACCCAACACATCGAGGCGCGGATGTAAGCATTGTGAAAGAGATACTGAATTTACGGTCGTCTAACAGGCTAATAACGCCTTCCTAGGACGTTGTTGACAACTCCTGCTATCATGGAACAAGCACCATGCCGTCGATGACTGAATTGATAAGACACCAAGCAGTATCTTAAGTTATTATTTAATTTCACAATCCTGGTGCTTACGTGCAGCACAATGCCTAGGTACTAACCTGAGAACAGAGGAACAAGTGACAGTGGAAAGAGTTGGCAATTGCAAGTTAATGATGAGATCATGAGCACTCCTGAAGGCGAGGGGTATGTAGTATCTATAGCGCAGATAGAGTCAACGGGTGTTGAGAAAGTCAATGGTGTCCAGCTTCACCCTTACCGGCAATAACCTTACTGCTAGCTTGCGCATGATCCTGATACAATCTGAGTATCTCTCTACAAGACTTACATGATCTTCGCATCTGAAGCTTTCGTATTCAAGCGAAAGGTCTTATGGAGTCGTCTGGCGCGATCAGGATGTCTCCATGTCTATACAAGACTAGAAGTTACATGTACCTAGAGTGATTTCTGGAACCTGGATCAGTCAAGCAGATTTGTTGATTACCATATCATTACTAGTTCCTCAAAGGCTATCATGATCTTCAATGAGCCATTTAAGGTATGGTCAGGAGTTAGGATCACGGTATTACTGTCAGTAAGTATATGATCATTACTCTACGCGCTATTAGTGCCTGATCGAGTCCATACTCTAGACCGACCTGCGGATCATTGGTCCAATTAGTCTAAAGTCTTAGTAAGGCTTCCCGAGAATTACATCCAGGACGAGTCAAGAAAAGCACTATCTGAGACTCACCATCTCCAGTGTCACATGGACAGTCTTGAGAGCAATTTAACACGATTTCCTTAGGCAGAATTAGCCGTACGCATGGTAAACACCGATTCGCGACAAGAGTAACCGTTTTCGTCAGATTTATGCTTCTCGTTTTCGTTCTCGTGGTCCGCCATACTTGCGATCGTGCGCTCTTTCAACCACTTAAAGCACGAGGCAGGCCTCGGTCTTTTGTTGATCCATTATCTAGGTACCAAGGATACTAAAGACAGGACCTCCGTGCGTTCCGTTGCAAAATGCCGATCAAATGACTCTCGCGTCAGATGTGGTACAAATTTTGACTTCAACGGACTCTTGCCGACCAGGCTTCCCGAGCTAGCGAAGCACTTACAACAATAACTAGCTAGAGCACAGATTACTCACACCAAGCCGAAGAACGATCAGGAATACCATGGAATGAGCTCAAATTTCTAAAATGTAGCAGGACACTAATGGTTTCTGGTGTCGCTCAGTCTCAGTTCCGGACCCATCGGCGAGTCTAAAAATCGGACCTTAACACGATCAGCATGCGCGTCCATCTGCGAAATACCATCCGCAGCTCTTAGCCTCTCCCGAGATTCCGCATCGAGTCCATGGGCTAGCCCTGCCAGTGAACTTCCTCTCCAGGCAGGCAGTCCCAGCCGTCTTGTTTCGATAATGGAGAACAGGCAGAACAAACAACCGGCCAGTAATGCTGCCATTGGAAGAGACAGAAACCCCCAACGTACGCGGATATGAACCACCCATTGCAGCGTCTTGCCCTCCAAGGGCTCCTCTTCCAGAGAGAGATCACGTATGTACTTTGTCAAACCAGCTGCGGCTGCCTCAAACATTGCCGTGAAATTTTGGGATGCCCCTAAGCTTGTGATTACGTTAGGCTGTTGTTGTAGAACCTGAGGTGATCGACGTAGCGGCGGGTATACGAGCTGCTTCTTGCTCAGAGGGCTAGGCCGACGGGCGAATTGATTCGCGAATGCTCCAGTGATGCTTCCAGCCGCATTTTGTGAGATATTGAATCGCAAGCTGTTTTCTGTGTTTAGACCGGTGGCGGCACGATACTCTTCCGGCGAAATCAACAGTTGGAGGTCGGTTCGGTTGAAGTCTGACTTGTCGTAGTTCAAAGTGTAATTCGTGTACTCGTTGTATGCCTTCGAGAGCTCAGATTCACGAGGATTCAAGGAGAGAAAGGAATCAAGGTTCCTGTTCACATAGGAACCCAAAATATTCTCCTCTAGAGCACCTTGCTTGATCGTGGTTTGGTACACATTGGCACAGAAGTACAGAGCGCATTCATGTGCTACGATGGTCGCGTCGTCCCATGCCTGCTTGCTTTCCCTGAAGTCGCTGCTGGACTTCATCATTGCAAAGGATATTATGAGGGACTTCATGTCGCGGAAGCTGATTGTTTCTGTTGGCTGGGTTGTTGCTTTTGCTGTCAATTCTGTGTTTATAATCGTCTCATTGTCTTCCCTCAAGGCCGCTACGGCCGCTCCATCAATGTTTGATATGTTCATACCGAGCGCCGGGATCTCGTACTTGATGTAGCCAGCCGTCATGTTGGGTATCAGATGTATTGAACCTGACGAGATGAAGTTTACCATTGTGAGACTCTCATCTTCAGCCTTCATCAAGTTGGCTCTGCCGGTCGATTTGACAATGTTCTTTGAGATGTCGCTGCATGAGCTGCATGTTGCTAAAGATGTGTAAGGGGCCCAGGTGCAGTTGCCTGAGGGGCAAGTGAACGCCACATTCTGGCTTTCAGCGGAATTGAGACTCGAGAAACCAGCCCACATTGCGGCGAGAGCACCAAAGTCATACTGGGAAAACATTGAGATGCCAGTGATTGCTTCTCCTGGAAAGTCGGGCACCGTCAGTGCGACTGCAGCTCCTGAGATGCTGATATGAGAGCCGATGTCAAGTCTATCAGTCTTTCCGATCGTTGCCTTGGCGATAGGATCTGAAAAAGATATTTCTTCGCCCTCGAAGTCAATTATAGCCTGTAAAAATGGCTCGAAGCCCACCAAAATGACTGTCGATAATGCCCCGAGCGCAATCCAGTGTCTGAGGTGAATGATGTGTTACTGCAAGTTCTTTGAGGCTTGCCAAATAGTTAAACGGAAATGATGTCCAAACCTACCTTAGCTTCGACCACCATAGGAGCCTGACGCTTCCCCAAGGACCACGGCTAGCTTCTTCGAAACGATCGAAGACCATGATTGTATCATCTCGTTTTCTATACCAGTTCCACTTTCCTTGACTGATGCATGCGCTCACAGCGAATGCCAGTGTTGCTCTTGATGTGGCCCCAAGAATTGACACCACGGTATTGAAGGAAAAGCGAAACGACCAAGATGCCAGGGGTTTGTCGTTATAGAGAGGGAGGAGGATGGCAATAGCGACGAGGGCCGAAATGCTGAGTGAGACTGCGAGAACCTCAAGTATCCAGTGATACTGACTTGTAGGCAAAATAGTAGTCGCCTTTCTCAAAAGATTTCGGCTAGATGTTTGGCTCGCATGCTCCATCATCATATTTTCGTCGGGATCTGTGGACGACGTCGACTTTAGATGTAGGAGCGGCTTTCTCTTGATGCGAGGCGGGTTTCGCGAGCCGTAAAGCCCATCAGTCGCCTCGTCGCTGATGAATAGCTGCTCCATAGGGGCGTGATATCCTGTAGACGCATCATCTTGATCCAACTCTAACGAGCCTATCTGTTGGACTGGTAAAGGTCGGTGATATGTAGACATCGTGTAATCGTGCAAGCACCAAATATTCCCCCCCATACAATGGCACAGAGACAATTAAGCTTACAGAGAATGGGAGTTGTAGCTAAATAATAATAGTCAGAGAATGGTGGGAGATCTGCATGTCTAAAATTAAAACCTAGTTTAAGCCTAGGTACCTCTCAGCCACGATGCACGAGTGGCATGCAAGTGCTGTGCGCTGTGACGTTTCCTAACAAAGATACACCATTTGTGTGGTTCAATTTAGACAGCGACCACTAGAAAAACCAAGGCCGCCCCCAGAGACATAGGTTGTACTCCGCAGTCTCACAAGCAGAGAAGACGTAAGAGGCACTGGCTCGCTAGCGTGAGATCGACAGTCCTGCAGGCTGTAGCTGAATTGACTGGCCATCTTGCCCCTGAAGCTCATGTTCCTCAGACATGTCTCTCAGCGCAAAGGGTTGTGGTGGCACTTGGGAAACATGCTGCCTAAATACAATCAGCATCCCACTGTGACCGAATCTGACGGCGGCCAATAAAGCGGATGTCTGCAGACAGGGGTCATCGGGGAATGGATGGCAGCGTGGCATCGTAAGCGCTAATGATATGCAGCTAGATTATGGGTTTACGAATTTACTTTTCCGCTCCCTATTGTCACTTGACTCCATTTGGTGCTCGCTCCTTAAATTGGTGGACGGCTATCCTCCTCACGTCCGAGGCCAATCGTACAAGTCTTTCTTTGTTTGTATCAATAGTTGCAGGGACAACAATGACGGCCACGACAGAGAAGACCACGGTGGTCGTCCTCGCGACAACCGAGAAGAATGCCGCCGACGATGAAGTCAGTCAGATATGGCTCGAAGTACAGAACAGAGTCATCCGTATGGCTGGAGGAGACCCATCGAAGATCGACAAACAACTTGATATTGATGGAGTTATGCGATTTCTGGAAGAGACTCAAGCAGCGGATCAGAAAGCAGCCGACAAACACGGCACTGTCAAGAAAGCGTTCAACAGAACTTTGAATTGCATTTCCAAAGTTGGAGGTATCATTGCTGATGGCGCTTCGTATGTAAGATTCTCTATTGGTATTCTGACTGAGATGATTCGTGCTAATCGGCGTGTTTCTTGTTTAGGCCTTCGCCCCGGCAAACACTTGTTTCAACGCTCTCACGTTTGTGATTGGGGCATGGCAGTCATACTCGGCGGTGTTCGAGAGTCTCGCGGAACTGCTTGAGAAATGTGCCCAATTTCTTGAGCGTCTACCATACTATGGTGGTATGGATGCGTCTCTGAGAAAGGTGGCTTGCTGTCAACTCAAACTTTTCATCGACGTCTGCGATCGCACTCTTCAGCTCAAGCCGAAAAGACGCAAGATCGAGATGTTTTTTCGCCAACTTTTCCTGGACGACGACTTCATCAAGGACCTCCTCGGTCAGATGGAGAACCTGACCGCCAGAGAGCATAGGCTCGTTTCTGCCCAGTCACTCAAGGCTGGCCAAGACGCTGCCAAAGCTTCCAAAGAGAGTGTCGTCAAACTTGACACTCTCATTGAGAGCAATGTGGCGCAGAAGCAAGACAAGTTGGATCAGCACTTCAAAAGCAAGGTCCAAGAAGTTTTCTTCGGCAAGAACGCAAAAGACTTCGACACATGGGATGCCGCGTTACGCAAGAATAAGAGCTTGCTTCTCAATGGCACCGGTGAATGGTTGGACGATGATACCCTATTCACCTCGTGGATGACTGGCAGTAACGAAGCAAGTCCGATCCTTGGGATCGAGGGTGGGGAAGGTTCTGGAAAGACACTCCTGGCAACTCATATCATCAGTCGACTACAGAAACACAGACTATCGAACAGTGCGAAGGCCAGGTCGGCGATTGCGTACTACTTTCTCGAGGAAGATTCAAAGGACAACTCCAAGGCCACATTCAAGAAGAAGCATGTCGCCGAAGTGGTGTCGAAAGGTGTCTTGTGGCAGTTGGCTCAGATGGAGCTTCCGTACCTCAAGTCCATTGCTGGACTCTGTGACAAGGTGAACACCGAAGATCCATCGGATATCTGGAATACACTATTGCTGGAGAACGAAGACCGCCCAGGCATCGAGAGCACGTTCTTCATCGTCATAGACGGACTGGGCGACAATATCAATGGGCTCGCTGGTCTTTTACAGAGAATTTCGGCAGACGCATCTCGTCTACGCACGCGTGTAATCATTACGGGCAACCAACATAGCTTCGACGTGCTTGAGGAAGCGGGTGACATGAGAGTCACCAGAATGAAACTCGGTTTCCGGAACTCCATTGACATTGAGCTATACATCATAGCCAGGATGGACGCAATGGAAACTTTGAATGACGCCAGTCGAGCTGGCGTTGCCGAGACTAGAACGATGATTCTATCAAGGCTCACATTTGCGACCTCCGGCGACTACTATATTACGAACTCTGCACTAAGCACCATTGAGGGTGTTGACTCCTTGTCCGAGATTGAACAATGCCTGAACGAAGTTGGCAGCGCCAGACCCAAGCAGATTCTTGCTGACATCAAAAAGCTCAACATGACGCTCAAATCGGCCGAGATTGATGAAGTCAATGAAATCATCGTATGGGTGAAATGGGCAAGGAGATGGATGTCTCCTCTACAGCTGGAAGCTGCCATACGTTTGAACACAAATTTGGAGGCATCCGGTCAGGTCTCACTTCGATCTTTGGAGTCTAAGATCCGGGAAAAGTATTCTCTGTTGTTCAAGATTGAAGATAACCGGGACATCTCTTTCAGTGCGGAAGAGATAGGGGATATTATACCTGTGAAAAGGTATCAGTCAAGTGGCACAGACTACGGCAGCGAAGAGCAGATTTCGGCGGCGGAGATCAAAATCGTCAAACATTACCTATCAACGGTCTGCCCGTCAGATGTCTACGACAAATTTGGGTTCGAAGAGTTCTTTGCTCAAAAATTAGAACGCAAGACCAAGTACATCTGCCAGGACCCCGATAATGCTCATCTCATTCTCGCGATGAGGTGCCTGCACGGCATATTGGATGGGCAGACTAACATGACACCTGGGGCAGTCAAGTTCCGGACCTACGCAACAGATTGGCTGTTCGATCACTTGGAAGAGACTGACCTCTCCCGAGCTGACCGCAATCTCAAAGCGGAAGCCGGAGAACTTTTGGCCCGCCTGTTCACGGAGGAATCTGCCATCAAAACTCTCCTTGCAAGAGACTATGGCCCTGATAGGGATGCGTTGTGCGTAATAAGCGATGTCTTAATGCCTGGGAACTGGAGAACTTGGGTTTTCTCAAATAGGGGCGCATATCTCATGAGCAAGTGGTCCGACGACTCAATGGTTATGTCGAAGCTTCGCGACCGAGAGGATGCACCAAGCACGCTGGGCAATTTCAATGGCATTGGTGGGACGAGCTGGTACGAAGCGGCAGCAAGAGTGATTGTTAAGGAGTTGCTCGAGGTAACTCATTATCAAAACACCATGGCGGATGCGTTCAGTCTGCTTTTTGGGCTCGTTAAACGGGTAAGAACTCGCAACCTTATGAGGGATCTCGAGCCAGAAGTCATCAGGAAAGAAGAAGGCTAACGTTCGCAGTTGGAGCAACGCGAAAAGGACCCTATGGCTGCCACACAGTCCGGAATTGACGACGACGAAATCTTCCGACCTACTATGACCGAATTTGACACGGTAGAGACATGGGCGAAGGAAGAACTTGGCATTGAAGAGAATGATGCACACTGGGAGGCGCAAATGGCGAGGTTACTATACTACATCGAGATGCCGAAATATGAGTGCGAGAAGAGAGCCCGGAGAGCGGTCAAACTTAATCCTGATGATTGGTTCGCTGCTTACAACCTGACCCGCTCATTCGACGAGGATCGTGACGCCGAGGCGATCTCGGTTCTCGAAAGCATCGTTGAGAAAGTTTCGAATCGTCCTCCCGGCACACTCAACCAGTACGATCGGGAGTCATTTGCGGGTGTACTAGAAACCTTGGGCGATCGTTATTGGAACATGCCCGACAATTCCGGTACGGAAAAGGCATTTCATAGTTACCTGCAGGCCTTGGACCAAACCCAAGACCCTGCAGCCGGGAGCTACCGCCAATTCATCGCGAACAAGCTTGGGCAACGCAGGGAATGGAAACTCATTATCGAGTTCTGCGAGAAGCTCCATTCATTCACATTTGGTGGCATGAATCTGGCCAGCAAAATCCTTGGCGACGGAACCGCGTACAACACTGGGGAGTTCTGGTACGCGATGTGGAACGCTTGCTATCGTACCGAGCGCTGGGATTTGCTCGCGGAGATGTGGAGAGGCACCAACAAAAAGTCCAGTGACCAAGAAAGAGACCCGTACTGGAATAACTACACAAATATGTGGTACGCTATCGGTTTGTTCCGTCGGCCTGGTCACGAGGACGAAGGTGTGATGATGTTGGAGGGTATCTTCAAGGAGAACTGTGTCATTGAGCGAGTACCAGTACCGTTCATGCAATTCGATGTCGCTTCTACTCTTCTAGTCGCCTACAACAACAAAGCTTTCGCTGAAAATACCTCCGCCGATACAAGAAAAATCTACGCCAATAAGACAGAGGGTTTGCTCAAAGGCTTAGATGAAGGTTTTCCAATGCCTGATCTCTGCCTACTCCAGCTAGCCCGATTCTTTCACCTATACGGGAAGCAAGACCGCGCCAGAGACCTTGTTGCCAATTTCACGGCTCAAAGACTCGAGATGCTCTCCGACGAAGATGTCAGCAATGACTACGATTCGTTCCGCGATCTGGCTCTCTTGTTCATCGCGTTCATCGATGAAGCTCACATAATCGCATGCTGGGAGATGATGGCTGTGTCAAGATTTGCTGAACAAGCAGAGTATGAACGCAAGATGGAGGAATGGCGCAAGCAAGAGGAGCGACAGATCCGTCTAGAGGATGCAGCCGCTGCAAAGAGAAAAGCCATCGAACTGCCGACGACCGATCAGATGACTGAGTGTCCGAAGAAAGAGAGCCCAAAGGACAGCACAGAAGAGACGGCAGTGGAAGGAGAAGAGAAAGAGCCCGGAGAAGCGACAACAAAGGAGCTGTCAGAGGAAATGGACGAGGCCGAAATCAAGCCCTGGCTCGAAATGCCGGAGATGCTCGATAATTCGATCTTCATCTGCTCTGAGCAATGTGGGTTCAAGACCAATATCCCCACTGGGATTTGGCTCTGTACAACTTGTATCGTTGGCCCTAGCCTCTGCAATTCATGCTACGCAGATATTGAGACCAATGGAGTCAGGGACATAACATGCGGGAAGGATCACAAGTTTTTCCAACTGCCTCCGTCCAGTAGAGACTCGATCGAAGAGATTCCGGTTGGTTATATCAGAGTTGGCGGCGAGCTTGTCGCCCTTGAGGCGTGGAAAGCAACAGTGCATGCCAAATACGGACCGAATGTAGAGAAGATAGCCGTGGCGGACGAGAGATATGATGAGCAGAAGGAAGAGGAATAGAATAGCAGAGCGAGAAGGAGGAGAGAGTATAGGATGGGTAGGAGGAAGAGTGGGACAAATATTGCGAGGAAGAAGGGGGGTATCGTTTCGTAGTGCTCAATATCACGCTGCGCGTTACTTTACAGTTGTTGAGTTTAGTCTCGTTACACATTACACTAATTCTGGTATCTACGCTATCAAATTTGAACATGATTCTTCCTCTAGCAAACGCCAGTGGGGATAGTGAAGCCATCGCGACGGGCAGAAGAGCTGTAGACAGCATCGGAGCCCAGACCACGCTTGGCGAAGGCGGTCCAGAGCTCGCACAAGTTGGATCCGCCAGTGAGAGCCTTGTCGGCGTCGAGGATGGCATCACGAGCTTGGATGAAGTTGGGAGAGCAGGGTTGCCTGGTCTTGTTAGTCTATTGACCGGAACGAGTGGCAGTAATGGGGATACATACAGAGCCATACCGTCGAGGACAAGCTTCAGGGTCAAGTACTTGCCATCGGTGGGGACACCGTTGGCGTCGAACTCGGGCTTGGGGCCGTCGTTCTTGCCGTGCTTGTCGATGAGGTTCCAGAGGACCTCGTACAAAGTGGTGGCCCAGGTCTCACCGATGCGGTGGACGCTGGTGAGGCCGTTGATGGTGGAGTAGGTGTTGGGGGTGGTAGTCATGGAGGTAGAGTAGAGAACGGTGCGGATACCGGCAGGGTTGTTATAGACCCAGGCGCCCATGGCGTAGTCGGTAGCACGGGTGTCGGTGGGCTTAAGACGGATGGCCGTGGCGAAGAAGTCACCCCAGCCCTCACCCATACCACCGGACTCGACGGCGTTCAGGCAGTTGGAGTTAGCGGGACCACCGGTCAAGCGGGTGGACAGACCGTGGGTGTATTCGTGGATGACGACGCCGGCCTCGAAGCTGCAGTCGCGGCGGGGAGTCGACTGGGTCCAGAGGTACATGCGCATGCGGCCGTTGGTGCCATCGGGAGGAGTAAGGAAATTGGCATTGTTGGTTCCGGAACCATCCTGGGCGAAGAGGACGACAAAATCGTTGCCGGCACCGCCCTTGCCCTGGTTGTTGATCTGGAAGTTACCAGCAGCCTCGGTGAAGCCGAGCGTGTACAGCAGGTCGTGGTAGTGGTTGGCGGTGTAGTAGAGCTGGGTGATGGAGGCATCGATGTAGGCGGATGGGGTGGTCAAGCTGGTGGAGTACTCGTAGTCGAAGTTGTACGAGGTGCTGGTTGGGCGGTAGTTGGTAAGGTAAGCAGTGCCACCGCTGGGGTTGGACTGAGCAATGCCGTTGTTGCCACGGGTGGTGGTGTAGTTGGCAGAGCCGTCGCTGTGCCAGGTCAACGGCGAGGCAGAGAGATCCCAGGGGTCGGTGACTAGAACGCGGTCGCCCTCGGTGGGATCGTTGACACCCCACGGGTAGACGCGGTAGTTGGCAAGATCGGAGACGTAGTCGACAACACCCTGAACCTTGGAGCCGGTGGCGGCATCGACATAGGTCAACAGCCAGTTCTCAGAGATGTCGGTCTCGACACGCCAGGACAGGGAGAGAGTCCCATCGGCCTGGATGAAGTAGACAAGCTTAGCCTCGGGGTCGGAAACAGCACCAGAGGTTCCCTTGATGGCATAAACCTCCGTGCCCTCCTTAGCCTCAGCGGTAGCAGAAGTAGCCTCAACGGGGAGCTGGAGAACATCCTTGGCACCGTTGAGAGCGGCAACGGGGTCTTTGAAGTCACGCTTCGTCAGGGGGCTGGCCTCGGGGAGGTCACCCTTGAAGAAGTTGTTGCCGTAAGAGAAGACCTTTCCATCCTTGCCAATCTAGATAGAACATGTCAGTCGAGTGATACCTACACCAAAGCAAAGGAAGTGTGTCTTACGTTGACGTTGAAGTCGGCGTTGTCAATATCAAGACCATGAACAGTCTGCTTGAAGTTGACGTGGCCAATGCCGTTGGTTCCAACATAGTTGTCACCAACAACACGGAACTCAGCGTTGGGAGCAAGCTTCTTGACGAGCTCGGTGGCGGTGTCGACGTAGTTGGCACGCTTCAGGAGCGCAATGGGCGGGGTTGCCTCCGTCTGGGTAGCGTTGGTGTAAGAGCCAAGCTGGGGAAGACGGAAGGCCTCGATATCGACGCCGCGGCGGCCGATGTTGTGGCTGGTGGCCGGGTGGGCAAAGACCTGCGAGGTCGGGCCCAGAAGGCCGATGAGGGCCAAGCTCTTCATGGAGCGATACATGGCGGGAAGGATGAGAGAGGTGCGGGAGAGGAGGGAACGAGGGGCTGGGGACTTGAGAGTGCCTAACGAGCTCCTTTCAAAACATCGAAAATCGAGGGAATCATGATTGATTTAAGTATCTCATGATCTTTGAGGCTCTGAGGGAGCTACCGTTGAACTTGAAGGGGTCGGCCTTCGTGTATCCCCTCGTGCCCCTCAACGCAGCCAAGGAGCTTCCTCTTCGGAGTTGCATGTTACCGAGTGCCCTGCTGCAGAGGCTGAGTTGCAATCAAGCAGTAAGACCAGGCAGGATACGATATGGGGCCTCATGATCGCTAGCTCTTGGTCAAAAGGACCACTCCACGAGACAATTGGGGCTCTATCCGGGAGGTTGTTGGCGATACGGGGTCCACGATACATGGCGAGCGCGACTCGATATGCTTGCGTGATCCGCCAGTGGTCCGGGGGCCGCATCTCCAATACCAAAGCTCGCGTTTATCGGATCTCTTCGTGAGAGAAGAGGGAAGGTCGTTTTCTTGTCATCCTTGATACTAGGCAGCGGGAGGGTTACATTAATGCTTCGTTTGCGCCGTTGGCGTCTTGGCGACGGCTTAGCTTGCAGTTGTTTCTTGGCGATATGGGGGATTCGGCACTGAGCAGCAGGTGTTCGGGTTGAATTTCTCCATGCTCTCTGCGAACCCAGAGCGCCACCGTTCTAGAAATGTGCAACGGCGTAGACAAGACCGAACTTCAAGGGTCCAAGGATATTGGATGAACTATTCATCATTGGCAGGTGGTTAGTAAGCTTCTCCTCCAACGTACAATCAATGCGGCTCAGAGATGGACGTCAAACTAACTAAAAGATAGAAACGAAAGCTTAAGCATAAACCGACTCGTGGTCATGCACAGCGTTGCACCGCGGGGGGGCCTCTCTCATCGCGTGCCTCTCACAAGCGCGGTGAGCGCAAAGGGCTCTATCACGTAACAAATAAACTCTGCAAATCATGTCGGAGAAAGGCCCCGCAGAGCCCGCAACGGGATCGATACCTTAAACTGCAGTTCAATCTGCGCCGCTAGCAGATATTCTCCAGGAAACTAACCATGGTCCTTTTGTCTGGTCGAGTCAGACTCAATGCCGCTCTTTTTCAGGAACCGCCGTTGATGCAACGCTTAGCTTAGGTAGGTGAGATTGGGAATGGATTAAGAACGAGTGGCTTGCGATTTTCCCCCGACTCTCCGAGTGCCTTGCTATGACCAAAATAACTAACGCTTGCTGTACTCTCAGTGAGTGGGGGATGAGGGGAAACATGATCCCGGGCCTGTCAGCAATCGAACAATTATGTTGTCATGACAAGACCTCAGCTGCCAACTCTGGTCAATTCTGCATCACATCTCAACGCACAAGGTCGGAAGCGCAAGGCAGACAAAATATCCGTACATTGTAACAAATTAACATGCTGTAGCAAAAGAACTTGTTCGTCGCAAGGGGTCAATAAGCTTCCAATCGCCAAAATAATCACTACGAATAGAGGAGGTAGTAATCTCAAAGCTTTACGCCTTGCCCGTGTCACTTTCTTCATGGAGGAGCACATGGCCAGAGCTTGCTGCACAAAGGCGGATACGGGAATGGGAAAATCGGGCAGATGAAGTGATCATCCCGCCGGCTGAGACATTTCGCCATTCTGGTTCAATCTTCTGTATTCGTACGAGATACGAGATATCGATTATCAACAGACTCGACTTCCTCAATCCTCCAGACCTACCATTTGCTACAGCGTTCAACCCCAAAGTTGACGGAGTCCAATGGGCCAACTCTTCCCCCCGGTCCGCGTGATGGTCTCGGCAGATGATGCCTGTATTCCCTGTCAGCATTAGCCGCAGACCTGCCTTTTCGGGGATCGCTCCGCTAGTGCAATGGGACGACCTTATCGATCTGGTCTTCATATCCGGGCGTGCCTTGCATGGACCACCGCTCGAGTTCTCAACCCCCAAAATCCCCTATTCCCGCATCAGCACAGTGAGGCAACTTTCGGCTACCTGACTTGGGCAAGTGGAAGAAGGAGAATGTCAGGCTGTCAGCGCACCAGTCGGGGTTAAGACGGCTAATGACACTTTCTGCTTAAAGAAGGCTACAGGATTCGTAGACTGCCATTCGACTAACGTGGTACCAAGCCATTAGCCAACAGTCGCCAAGAGGCTTAGACACCTGCTGTTGGTGTGAACCCGAACTCCTTCAAGAAGGCGGTTCGACGTTTCGCGGGAAGGCTCAGCCACTCAGCTGAGCGGTTCGGTCCATGCCGAAGTGATCCATGATGCGTTGATTAAATGACAGCTTGGGTGCAACGTATTGGGGTGGTACGTGAAGCGTTGCTTGCGATCACGACGACATGGCTTGGCATTAGAGATGAAGCCATCGTATCCTGAAAAGGGACGTTGGAGATGGAAAAGGTAAATGTTTGGGTTGCTTACGATTGCACAAAACAATGTCATGCGAATAATTCCTCAAATAAAAGGTAATAGCCCCCAATAATCCCGGTGGCAATTACCATCTTAGCAGAAAGCAAAGCAAAACTATAAGTATCAAATATCACGTGAAATCTGGATGTACAAGACCTAACGCCCCTATCGAACCTTACAAATCCTTCAGTAAACCACCGAGTAGTCCAATCAACCTTTCGGCAGTATCTTCAGACACCTTCGTCGATGCTCCGAAGACTCCGATGTCCATTGCACCCGTATTGATCGAGGCTTCAATATCGAGTGCGTCCTGTAAAACGTTAGATACCATGTTTTGTGATTAATTTCTAGCTAAATGGGGGCACATACTGGAAAGGCGTCTTTGACCGCATTGTTCTTCAGCCAGCGTGCCGAACACTCTTCGGCATCATTGCTGCTGCTGCTAGCTTCATCTGTCTCGCCGAGATTGTGAATTGGCTCCAGCGAAACGTTGCCGATCTCCGGCATCTCACTGCTGTCTTCACCGAGGTGGAGGAAGTTGACAAAACAATCGATCTCGAGCCCAGTCCAATCCTTGATCTCCCAAAGTCCGACAGCTGCATGAGAAGAAATGTGATGCAAGTCCTCTTGAACATCCTTGGCAATCCGGAGGATGTCAATATCTGCTGTCAGAGACACCTTGAGCGGCACCAAGTTGAGCGTGGGGAACGTGCTGGCCAATTCCTTGGTCGATGATCTATTAGCATAGTAGATACCAAAGACAATGTCTCTCGTTCCCTGACTTCTGAACTTTTGGAGTGCTTTTGCTGTGGCGGCGAAGAAAAGCGCCGGTAGTCCAACGCCGGCTTGGGCAGAACGTTTCTGGAGACGGCCAACTTCCGGGACAACCGAGCGTTTGAGAAGAGCAACTCGGCTCAATGAGACAGACTGATCTGCGTGACCATCGCTCGTCGACTGGTCAACACCGTTCAGATACTTGGACCAGAACGCCTTGTTGTTCTGCTTGACTTCAGTCGCATGGCTCGAAGCAAGGAATGCCCTCCATGAACCCAGATCAACTACTATATCAGAAGCTTCCGACTGAATTGTTGCCTGCAACTTCTGCATGAGAGCCGGCAAGCTGAAGCCGTCGTAAAGAGAATGGTGAATACGTAACTTCAGTGCCCACGACTCGTTGTCTTCTTGCTTCGTACTGAGTTGCACTTGCGGGTAGCATTGTTTTGTTTCCGCGGTTGAACGTTGTCCATCAATGACAATCCGCTTGTGGGGTCCGTCAATATCAGTCCGCAATATGATCTGGACGAAGGGCAGTGATCTTTCGCCAGTAGCGACCAAGCAAGTTCGGAGAATTGGCTCAGAGTCCACCACAGCAGCCCATGCTGACTGCAGTTGGTCAATCTTGACAGACCCCTTGAGGCGATAAAAGAATTCGGGATAGAAAACACGACCATTTGCGTTCTGCCACGCGGAGACCATGTAGACTTGCATCGGGAGTGGTGCCAAAATATCCTCGACACACGACTCGGACAAGGCAGCACTGGAAAGCAGCGCTTGCGTGTTGATAGAAGTGGGTAGCTTGTATCTGGATGCAATACCCTGCGTTTCTGGTGCAGCATCAAAACTGGTAGGAGTAGCTTGGGCATGCCGGGCCATCTCCTTGATTGAGCTGGAAGTTAAGAGCGCGCGAACGCCAAGGTTGATACCCTCTTTGCGCAGAAGCGCCGCCACTTTGATGGCGCTGATAGAGTCTAGACCCAGGTTGTAAAGGGTGTGGTTTTTGCTGATTGACTGGACTTCTACATTCGCTGCTCGCGAGAGTACTCTTCGTATAGCGCTCTCATCTGGTGTCCACTCAGTATCATCTCCAGATGGCCTCGTTGTTGGTGTCGATCCCGAAGATGAGGGCGTCGTTGCTTTGGAGTGGAATTTTGGCAGTTGACAGATAGAAACCTGGTCACCCTCAAAGCGGAGAAGATTGTCTTCAGGTGTATTGACAATGAACATCAAAGATCTGTCAAGCTGATGAAGTAGCTGCTGCGTCATCTTTTCAGACACAAAGGCATTCTGTCCAGCAATGCGCCAAACAAGTGTATTGGGGGTGACCTCCAACTCAGCACAGACAGCGAAGTCGGTTGCGGAAGACCCCTGAATAGACTTCATGATCTGGACGTCGTCTGGTCCTGAGTTGGGGCTCTTCTGGAGGATGAAGAGAGTATTGAAGAGACGCCCGCCCGCAGCGCTCTGGGCTTTTCGCAGAGGGTAGTTCTGGAACTCCGTGATATCGCTCATCGTCTCTTGAAGGTAGCGCAAGAAGCTCGTAGTAGAGCCGTGGAGGAAGCAACGGACTGCTACAGTGTTCATTGTCGGGAACATCAGAGCTTGCGATTGTTCAGAGTCTCGGCCAGCAAGAACCACACCGAAAGTGACCTCAAGAGACTGGATCAGAGTCGCAACTACCGATGCCCAACACGCTTGACCCAAAACCTGCAAGCTGACAGCATAACGTTTGCAGAATGCAGTAACTTGTTCCTGCTTGATGCTAGAGATAGCTTCCGTACGGTGAGTGACGTCCCTTGATAGCTCGTCAGAAGATTGCCTCTTGGGCAGCACAGACGGCTGAGTGTTTGCGAGATATTGAGACCAAAACTTCCTTGACTGGTCAGTTGGTGTTTTTATCAGGTTTCGCAGGAACGGCTCAGTAGGCGGGCGATCAACCGACTGGCCTCGATAGGCGGCAGCAATGTCTTGGTGTAGCAAGGCCAATGACCAGCCATCGTACAGAGCATGTGAAATCGATAGAATGAGCAGAGACCTCGAGCCCGTAGATAGGAGGGATAATTGGAGTAAGCTGCCTTGCCCGTTCGCGGCTTGTGCAGTCTCCTTGTGGTGTTGGATGATGGTCTGCGGCTCGTTCTGACCATTTGCTTCATACTTGCACAAGGCCAGTAAGCAAGAATCTGACTTTAACACAACCTGGGCAAAAGTCTGCTTCACGTCCGGATCCTCAATCTGGACGAAAACGGTTCGCAGTATTGGTGAGCGTTCCACGGTCTGCTTCCAGGCCCTTTCAAATCTGTCAAGGTCTAGTCCATCGGCCAGCTCCAAGATGTCATGATTGAAGTACTGGAGAAAGTCTGACTGTAGCATGTCTCCGATCATAGACTCCTGCAGAGGGGTAGGAGGCAAGACAGCCTCCACGTTGTCTAGGTTGAATTGAGTTGCTTCCACTGCTCTCCATAAGTGACGCTTGAGCTCATCGAAGCCCGACTGGCAATCGACCTCAGTTTCAGTTGCCTTCTTATCCTTCAAGATTTTGGACATCGCAGCGATCGTTTGCGCACGCATAAGTTGAGATAAAGTGAGCTCATAGCCGATGTGTTTGAGTCTTGCAGAGAGCTTGACGAGATCAATGCTGTCAAGACCTAATTGAAGCAGCGCCATGTTCTCTGTGATGCTGTCTTCGGAAGCACCAGCCAGGGCGGCAATCTCCTTCCTCAAAGCCAAGGCAGTTGAGTTCCACTCAAAATCTGACAGGCTCAAGTCAAGCTGGTAATCTTTCGAGATCTCCCCATCAACGGACTCCGGTCTTGAAGTCAGTGGTGTGCGGGGAGATGCCGCTGTTGAAGCCTCCCTGGAAGGATTCGCGGTAACAGGCAAGGAATGAGTGGCCCTGGATGTCACGTCGACCATGGCGTCATCAATCTCTTCAAACAAAGAGCTCATCGTCAAATCGTCGGCTACATCTCTGTGCGCGACAATTTGGATGCGCAACTGGCCGTCTGGGGTCGCGGATGCTTCGAAGGCCAGGGGGTAGTCAGAAACACTGTAGTCGTCCATGACGGACCACATGCCAGATGGCTCTGTGGATGGAGGTGTCTGGATCTGGAACACGAACAGATTCTCGAAGATGGGAAGGCCTCTAGACTTTGTGCACCATTTTTGAATGTTGCGTAGCGGCACGTGCTGGAATTGCAGCACGGAAGTGTTGAACTCATGACATTTCTGGATAAGGGATAACCAAGTGTCACCCTCTTTGAGGCCAGCATAGAATAATAGTGTGTTGAACAACGGGCCGATGGTATTCTCAATCTGTTCCAGATCAATAGATCGGCCAGAAACAATGACTCCAGTAGCAGCGTTGCCTGGAAAGTGCTTTTTGATGACAGAGGTCCACAATGCAAGCACAACCGACTGCAGGGTGACGTTCAGAGATCTACGCAACGTCTCCAGATTGCGTGCCGAGTAAGTCTTGGTCTTTGTGATGATACCAGCAGCATCTTCTGAGCGCAACCTAGGAAGGGTATCGAAGGAGCAGTCACTCAGATGCTCAACCCAGAACTGGCGGCTAGAATCGTAAGTTGCCAAAGGACCATGAGCGAGGGTGTCCAGAAAAGATGGAGGTGTCTCGTGTTCTTGGTTCAAATACTCAGCAGACACCCATCGAAGCATGGATTCGAAGCTTGAGCCGTCGTACAGCGCATGGAAGATGTGAACAACAAGGACAGTCTCCTCGCCCAGTTGAGTAACAATCAGCTCCAGAGGATTTGAAACATTCCTGCTATTCTGATGTATTAGGTCTGGAAGAGCACTGGAGAGTAGTGACTCGAGCTCGGCGGGGCTACGATCACGGAAATCTTTCCATGAGAGCTGAGATGACTTGACTGCGACTTGAGCAAAACCAGCAGGTGTTTGGATGAAGCTGGTTCGTAAGATCGCATGCGCTTTCACCATGTTCTCACAGGCGCTCTTGAGCTTGGCAATGGATACTGCTGGCGCAAGCTTGAGGCGGAACGCAGTGAAGTAGGCACCTTCGTCCTGATCTGACATGAAGCGCGAAAGCATTCCTTCTTGAAGAGGCGTGCATGGTGCAACGTACTCGATGTCTCGATCATCCTTCAATCCAAGCTCTTGGACGGCCAAGGACCGGTATCTGTGTTCAAATGCGTGAATGAGCTGGCGTGCCTCTTGGACACCACTGCTTTCATTCGAAGACTGACTCTCTTGCAGAGTTTCGGCCAGATCTCCCAGACCTGGGTTTCGAAGAACGACCTGGGGCGACGCTCCAATAAGACCATTCTTGCGCAACTGGCGTGACAACCTTAGGGCTGAGATAGAGTCCACGCCGAGGTCAAAAATATTGCTCGATAGAGATATGTTCGTGTCATCTCCAAGGAACTCTCTCGTCGTTGATAGGACCAGGCGCTGAGTGTCATTGACTGGCTCAGAAGCTGCGCTTGAAGACGGTGACAGTTGCACCAATTTCTCAGGGGTGAGCGTGCGGAAAAGTTGGTTGAGCTGCTTGATGTCTGCCTTATTGTTTGGAGAAAGAGGTATTCTTGGAACCTGGAAGATGTATGAAGGAACCATGTATCCCGGTAGAGTGTCTCTGCAGGCTTTCCGGACAGAACGGACGAGGGCTGCGGTATCTGTTCCACTCAAGACCTGCAGTTCGTTCTTCGAAGCACTCGTTGACTTGCAGCTGAAAAACGTGACCAAGAGATCCTTGTCGAGACTGCCGTGCTTGGTCACCAAAGTAGCGACATCGCTAACCTGACGAACCCGAGTTCGAATCGAGTGGTTAATCTCCCCTATTTCCAGGCGTTGACCTCTCAGCTTGACTTGGTCATCAGCACGGCCAAGGAAGTCAAAACAGCCATCGTGTAGTACTCTGACCAGGTCTCCAGTGCGGTAGACACGTTCACCATGTCTTTCCAGGAAGGGGAATCGTTCCTGAGTCAATTGCGGTCGCTTCAAATAACCCTTGCCAACAAGTTTTCCGGAAACACAGAGCTCTCCAACACCGCCTTTCATGACCGGAATGTCCGTGCCTGGATGCAACACGTAGGATCCAACGTTGTCGAACTGTTTGCCAATATTCAATGCTCTGCCGTTCTGTGGTACACGTTGATACATGGTGACCCCGATTGTTGCCTCAGTCGGACCATATGCGTTGTAGATCACACCAATAGGGCCCCAAACATCAAGAATTTCCTGTTTGAGAGCCTCTCCTCCAGTGATGAAGACTCCTCTTGACAGACTTGGGACCTCAACTGGATCAAGAAGACGAGCCAAGCTAGGCGTCAAGTCAATGTGCGTAATGCCGAGGCGCTGAATCGTACCGGCAAGGTCGTCAAGAATCAGATCTCTGGGCGCTCCGACCAGAGTCATCCCCACCGACCAACTCCAGTACTGTTCTAAAACAGACACATCGAAGTGGAACGATGCGAACTGCAACCATTTGGACGTCTCATCCCAGTGTCCATCAAACAGCCTCTGGAATGCCTTCATGGCCTGGACTGCGTTCTCGTGAGTTATCTCGCATCCTTTGGGTGTCCCAGTGGTGCCAGAGGTGTACAGACAATAAGAATTGTCTTGCACGCTTAAACCTTTCGGGGGATTGAATTGTCTTGGCTGGTGACTCAGTGCAGTGTCGTCTATATGAATGATAGGCTGCTCGACGGCAAAGTCGATATCAACATTAGTCAATAATACCAAAGCGCCAGAGTCTTTGAGAATGAACTCCTTTCTCGCTTTGGGAGCCGACGGATCCAAGGCTAGAAAAGCGCAGCCTGATTTGAGAATTCCAAGAATCGCAAAGCAGGCCTCCGGGCACTTATCAAAGTGAATTGCGATAGTCTCGCCGACTTTTGCGTGAGGTAACAAAACATGCGCGACCTGGTTTCCCTTCTCATTGAGTTCCCGGAAAGACCATTGTCTAGAGATAGGAGTTTCGCCATTGAAACCGGTCACAAATTCCAGGGCAATCTTGTCAGGATGAGTCTCAGCCTTGGTCTCGACAAAGCTGTGGAGGAAAGGTTCGTTGGAATAAATCGTAGGCTCCAGGGGAGGTATGATGGAGAAAATCGACGGATCAGTGGTCCATAGGTCATCTGCCGTCTGCTCGGGGCACTGGACGAGATGCCTTAGCACTGCGTCGAATTGGTCCAGCAAATGAATTGCCTGAGTCTTGGGCAAAATATCGGTTTTGAAGGACAGACGCAGTTGGATCTTGCCTTCGGGAAGCGGTTCGACTTCAAACGAAACTGAATAATCCAAGTTGCCCTCATCGCTGACAACTTCCCATGGGAAACCGGGAGCGTCGTCAGTTGGCATTCGTTGATACACAAGTAGGGTATCAAATACTCTCGTGTTTGGATACCCAAGCCATCTCTGAACTTGTGCCAAAGGGGCATTCTGATGCTTCAGAAGCTGATTGTTGTAGTCAAGCATCTGTTGAACAAGCTCAGAATTTGATGATCTATTGTGCGCGATGACAGGCAGAGTAGTGATGCATGGGAGAACGATGTTCTTTGTCTCATCGCTCAGGCGACCAGACAAGACGATGCCGAACACTACATCTTCTTCGCCTAGATATGCGGACAAGATACGAGTCCAGGTGGCTTGCAGGACACCCTGAATTGATACACCGAGCCTCTTCGCGTTTGCGGACAGTTGGGTGAAGTCCACACTGGAAAATCTCTTTACAACCATCGATTCCGGAGACTTTTCCGTCAGGGGTGTCAAGGTAGGGAAACGGTTGACGACAACTTGAGCAGTCTTTTGCTTCCAGAAAGTTTCTGCTTCGCTAGTATCAAGAGAAGCCTGAAGGATTTCCGAGAGACCATTCTCAATAGACAAGTGTTGGACCATGGGTCTTCCGGAGATGTATGATGACAGATCCCGAAGAAGCAGCTGCAATGAGTATGCATCATAGAGCGCATGGTGAATAATCAGATGCATTGTCACGCCCGAGGTCGCTGATTCGAGAGCTAAGGCCCAAGGGGGTTGCTCCATTGAGCTCAAAATTTCGTGCGCAGTGTCTAGTTTCCACTTTGTGACACTGAACGACTCGGGCGCATTATTGTAAACCGTGAGACGAAGGTGGCAGCGTGTGGACGGGATCTGCACCATTGCAAAAGAGGCATCTCGATGTTGTGTGGAGATGAACCCTGTCCTCAGGATCTCATGGTGGTCGAGCAAAGCAGTCCACGCCTTCTGAAGTAAATCAACGGAAATGTCTTCGTTGAGCGCAAAAGACATGTAATTGAGGTAGTCTTTACCCTCTGACTGGATGAAGTCGTTCAGCATAGCGGATTGTAAAGGCGAACATGGTAGGATCTTGTCGAATTCACCAGCCGAAGAGTCCCTGACTTCTCGGTCGAATTTCGTAAAGTTATATTGACGGGTATTTTGCGCGGGTACAACGTGTAGTCGAGTGGCCAGTCTCGCACAAGTAGGGAATTCGATGACATCCAAGGCAGACAACCCCAGACCTCTCTTGCGCATCATGGTTGCAAGTTGTACTGCATTGATGCTGTCAAGGCCTAGCTGGAAGATGGTTGTGTTTCTGCGAATGTTTGAGGCTGGAACCTGCGAGAGCTCGGAGATGATCGATCGGAGCTGGTCTTCATCTTGGCTCCACTCTTCGGTGACGGAAGCTACGTCTGCGTCTGATTTCTCAGTTGTCTCTGAAATCTTATCGACTTTGAGACGTTCAAGGGCCCGCCTTGTCCCTGTCGCCAAATGATCTCGCGTAGGAATACTGGAAGCAGGGTGGGTCGCTATGTGCTGAGCAACAAACAAAAACGTGTCGAGCAGTGCAACGGCTGCTTCTTGTGTCATGAAAGGACTACACTTGAGGTTAGTCCCCCCTTCTTCATGCCAGCTGACGGTCCGGAACATACCTGTTAGAGTGAAGTGTAACGATCATCAGGTCACGGACCGGAGACGGGACCAATTCGCAAACGAGAGGTACCTGTACATTTTTCATTAGCTCTTTCTTCCCTCGCAAAAGTTCGATCACCCACAAAAATTAAGACTTACATCCATGGTTCCATTATCCTCAACTAGTTCCCAAACACCAGAAGAACGATCTGGTTTCGGTTGCTGAAGGAGGAGAAGAGAGTCAAATAGCTGTCTACCACTCTTCGAAACCTGGTTTTGAATTGAACGCAAGGGGGTAAACTGATGCTCCAATAGACGAGGATTGATGTTCTGAAATGTCTTGAGAAGCGCCGCGCTTTCCGTTGATAGGGGTACTTCAACTCTGACAGGCAAAGTATTGAAACAAGGAGCGACTAAACGGTCAATGCCATCCACTGCCAAAGCCCTGCCGCTCATGACGTTTCCAAAGCAAATATCTGACTCCTCATATACCAGAGTCAGAAATACAGACCATGCTGTTTGGAAGTAGGATAGCACTGAAACACCCAAAGTCTTGCACATAGCTTGCATTTGGCCGAGGGACATGACAAGCGGCTTCGACGTGACAATAGTCGTGGATGATCCAGGAAGCTGAGAGCCCCCAGCTGAGAGAATGTGCTGAGTGGGCTTGAAGGCTTCGAAGTGGCTCTTCCAGAAACTGCTTGTTCCGTCGGGTGATTGAAGAATCTCTGCAAGAATAGGCTCGTACTCCAATGGAGCCGGGAGAGTCTTGCCGGCTTCGAGCAGCTCAACCTCCGCAAGAAGTGCCTCCATTGCCACGCCGTCATAAAGAGCATGGTGGCATGCAAATGAGAGATAGACATCTCCTGCTACCCTGAGGATAGCGAGTGAAAGTGGTGGGATTTTTGAGTCCACTGCACCGGGCAACCCTTCCACGTGTTGACTGGCTGCTTCTTCTAGACTGTCTACCTCGATCAGGCCCCACGTCATGGGCACAGAGTCTAACACAACTTGCGCAACGGCACATTTTGAGTCTCTAGTCGACACAAAACAGGTCCGAAGAATGCCATGCCGGTGGTGCATATGCTCCCAGTGCCCCTTCATGTCTGTATCAGGAATATGTAGTCTGAAGATCATCTGGTTTGAGTAGGATGACCCCGTCGTTGACGAAAGCATGGCCTCTTGCAGCGGGGTGCACGGTAGAACTGAAGAAACCTGTTTTCCCTCTTTCGCGAAGTCTCGCTTTACTTCGTTAACGAATTCCCGAGGTAACGGCGTGGAGACACTAGAAATTGTGCTTGAGGAGGTAATTGGTGTATTGGCAAGTATCTCCTGGGCCAAGCGAGCTATGCAGCCTGTCCGAAGGATCATCGAAACCGGCACCCTTCGGCTGAAAGAAGCTTGTAGAGACCTGGCGAGTGAAATTGCGAATATAGAGTCTAGCCCAAGAGCAGAAAAAGGCTGCCATCGAGCAATTTCACTTGCTGCTACATTGGTTGTCTGGGATACCGCCGCTCTGATTGTGCGTTCCTCATCAGACCAGAACTTTTCATCTTCCTTCTGCTGGAGAGAGCCTGCAGCGCGGCCGACGTAGTTCCGATCTAAGCCGCGGAAAATTGCTTGAAGCCTGGCTTTGTCGACCTTGCCACTAGACGTCAACGGCACAGAACTTATTGGGACCAGGTAGCTCGGGACCATGTAGGCGGGTACGCGTGATCTAAGGAGGCTGAAAAGGGTGTTGTTTGCTTGGAACAGTCCTTCGTCGATAGGCAAAGTCCTACAGTCAGCATGGGATTGTTGCGCGGGTACATAGAACACAGCTAATTGAGACGCGGTTGTAGTTGCGTTGCTGACGATGACTACTGCGCTTGACGTAGCAATGCTTGAATTCGTGAGGATGCTGCCGATTTCGCCAGTGTCAATCCGCTGTCCGCGTAGTTTAAGTTGGTCATCCATTCGTCCAAGTACCATCAAAGATCCATCTGCAAGCATCCGTCCCATGTCGCCTGATCGGTAGATTCTACCGAACTGCGGGTGCTCGAGGAACTTGGACTCAGTGAGACTCTTCATCCCTAGATAGCCAGCTGCAACTTGGTCTCCTCCAAAGCAGAGCTCGCCGACACAGCCAATGGGAACTGCTGCGTTCGCTGTAGAGCCGAGAACAAAGGTTGAAGTGTTGTCAAATGAGAACCCAAGGTGGTCGATGAAGTCTCCAGGCTTCATCCTCTTGACGGTGCAAATGTTTGTGGTTTCAGCTGGGCCATATCCTATAAAAGTGATTAGCTCAAGGTCAAAGCCTTCAAAGCAGTGTGAAGAATACCTTGATATAGGAAGCCGGTCCATTTCTCTGCAACATGTGCAGTCATGGGTTCGCCGGCAGTAGCGAGGAAATTAACTGCGGGCACATTGCGAGGGTTGACTAAAGACGCAACCGTCGGGGTCATGCTGAGATGAGTGCATCCCAAAAACTGGATGGCACGCTCCAAGTCCCCAAAAAGGGTATCGTTGGTACCAGAGCACAAACATGCTCCAACCTTCCAAGTAAAGAAAATCTCAAAGACTGAGACATCAAACGCCTGTGAACATGCTTGCAGGAAACGAGAAGCGTTGCTATGGGGGTATATCCTGGACAAAACATCCAGGTTGCTCATGATGTTCTTCTGTGTGACTACCACGCCCTTGGGTGTGCCTGTGGTTCCAGACGTATAGATGACATACGCTGGTCGCGAAGGGTCTGCCGACAGGCTCAAATTATTCTCCGTGGTGCCAGCCGAGTCGATTGACAGGGCGTCCACAAATTGACAATTGGAGAGATCGTCTAAAGTTGATGAGACGCCCGCATCGGCAACACAGACTGTAACCTCTGCTTGCGTCAAAATGAGCCGGACTCTGTCATTCGGGGTGGTAGGCAGGAGAGGCAAGTATGCGCAGCCAGCCTTAAGAATACCCAGGATGGCGGCATACAAGCAGATTGATTTTTCCATAATTATGCCCACAATGTCGCCCTCTCTCGCGCCTAGCTTATGAAGATGCCTCGCGATCTTGTTAGCCGAGGTATTCAGGCTACTGTACGATATGGTGTCAAAATCTCCTTCGTCAAGAGATCTTGCGAATCGGATGGCTGTGGCATCGGGTGTGACAATTGCTGTGTGCTCAAACATTGCCGCTAGGTCCGGGACCGTGGAGAGAATTGCAGGATGGACGTTGAAGATGGAAGTGAGCCCTGGGGACAGTGATTTTCCGATAGTTTCCACTTGGCTTTGAGGCTCTAGTATCAGGTGTGAAACCACCGAGTCCAATTGTTCCATCAAAATCTTGGCGTGTTCTGTGGTAAATGCGGTGGTGTGGTATGTCAGGCGACAAACCAAGCTCTCGGCGGAAGGCTCAACTTCAACCAGAAGGCTGGTCTCTAGAAAGTCCTGATGAGATATTTCCCGAACATGACCATGTTTTGCTTGCTGACTGTAGAGAGACTCTTGGTAGACGAACAGCACATCGAAGAGGGCATCTCCGAGGTTCACGCCTGCGATTCTCTTGATGTCTGCCAACGGTAACACGCCGTGTTGTAGCGCGCCACGGTTCATACCCTGGATGTGGCGAACGAGGTCGACAATTGTCGCAATCCCGGCGAAGTTGACTCTCAAAGGCGTTGTCATGATACAAGGTCCCATGATGCGCTCAATGCTAGTTACCGGAATGGTCCTGCCTGACGAGACTGAGCCAATGACAACATCCGTCTGTCCTTGCAACCCGGCCCAAAGCCATAACGTAGCAGCTTGAAAGAAAACTTGAGGGTGGCATTGAAGCCGTGTTGCGGTCTCCTCTAGGGCGCTTTGCGAAATGTGCATCGCTCTAACTGCAGTCTGAGTCTCGACGGTATCAGCAGGGCGACCCATTAGACGCGGTAGATTATGTCGTTGCCAACCAAGCAGATGATCCGCCCAGAATTCACGCGCCTCATCCATGCGGCCTCTGTTAGCAGGTTCCGCGTAAAATCTGGAAACGTTTTGGAACTGCGGTCTGATTTCGGGTATTCCACCGTCGGCCATTGTGGAAAAGTCTTTGATCAACATGTCGGCTGACCATCCGTCGTAGAGGGCGTGATGCATATGGAAGAGCACAGTTGGCCCAAGACCTTGTTGACTTTCCAGAATTTGGACTCTGAGAGGACGCAAGTAATTCTCATCAGAAGCTAGACAATAACTCTCGTCCAGTTGGGGGACAACTTGAACAGAAGACTGAGGAAGCTTTCTGTAGACGATTTGTGCGAACTTATCATCACACAATACGAACCCTGACCGTAAGATCTCATTGTTCTGTGCAATCTGGTACGTCCACTGCAAAATTTCCTCCGTCGTAGTCTTTGCCGGAAATCCAAGCTTGATCCAGTTGCAATAGGCCTGTGGATTGATAGATGTCTCTGCTAGCATTGAGTTTTGCAGCGGTGTGCACATTTGAAAGCGTGCGATGTCGTCTCTCAGGGAAGTCAGGTCCGCTCGTTGCTCCAGCACCTGGTCGATGTGTATCTCACAGGGATCCTTGAGGCCGAGCACGCGGTCTTCTTGGTCTGCTGTCGAGGTTGATCCCGATGCTTGTACAGAGGTGAACAGGGCTGAAAGAGTCTTGGAACTGAGGATGTCCGTTGCTGATGTTCGAAAACCGCCTTCCCGTAAAGCTGAAGCAAGTCTGATAGCCTTCAGAGAATCAATGCCTAGGGATGCAGGCGAAGCCGACGGAGAAATTTGAGAATCAAGAAAGTTTGATACAATTGACAAAACTTCCTGTTCTAGTGGGCTGGCCGCTTCGAAGTGGCCTTTGGGTTGCGATGGTGTCGGTATCGTCGTTGTATACTCGTTCTTGAGTTGTTTCCGGTCCACTTTGCCTGAGGGCAACCTTGGGAAGCATGTCTTGATGACGATGTCACCGGGGACCATGAAAGACGGGAGCCATGTACGGCAAGTGTTGAGAATGTCTTCCACATAGTCACCCGGGGTAAATCCTTCATCAATGGCGCAAAAAGCAACTAGAATCCCACCGAGGACCATGGCAACAGCACTGTGGCAACCGGTGGTCCGCATTGCCGCTTGCTCCACTTCGCCGAGCTCAATTCTCTGGCCGCGCAGCTTGACTTGCCCGTCTGATATCCTCCCAAGGCAATCCATAGTTCCATCTGAATTTATAATGGCTTTGTCTCCGGTGCGGTAAACGCGGCCGTAAGGAGTGTCGATAAATGCCGCATCCGTCTGTTCTTGCCTGTTGAGATAACCGTTGGCGAGTTGATATCCTCCTACGACAAGCTCCCCGAGCTCCCCCTTCGGAAGTATGCTGAAGTTGAAAGGGGCGCCGTCTTCGGGGATAGCGACGACAAAGCACGAGACTGAATCCAGAGGAAATCCGATATTCGAAGAAGAACAAGCCGTAGGGTATCTTGGTCTCAGTGTGCTACGAAGCGTTAGTTTTCACGGCGCCAATACAGACATGCAATGACTTACCAGTGGATTGCAGCCTCGGTTGGGCCATACATGCCCCATAGCATGCTGTCCGAAACGTCGCTGCCACCAAACTCGCGAATAACGGACTCTGTCAACATCTCACCAATCGTCAGAAGGAGCTTTAGACAAGGAGCGTTCTGACGCGAGCGAAGGAGACTGCCAGCGACTGTAGGCGTCAACTCGCATGCGTCGACCTGCAAAGTCCTGATGACATCAGGAAGATCGTTAAGCATGCGACCACGATCGCACGTAACTAGTGTTGATCCACGAAGAAGAGGGAAGAAAATTTCGAATACTGATACATCGAACGTCGGCGAGGCAAATTGAAGGAAGCGCCTGAATCTGGGAATATGCCGATCATGGGCGAGAAGACTCTGTGTTGCAGCGTCGTGCGAGACTCCGACGCCTTTTGGCGTGCCGGTTGACCCAGAAGTGTACATGACATAGGAAAGATGTTGAGGCTCAACATGCCTGATTGGGAGACTCGGCGATGAATTCGGATCATCAGTGACCTCTTCGTCGACGACTAAGACAACCCTCTCTGGATCGTCTCGGGGGATCTTTGATGCCAAGTCCCGTGTGACAAGAACAACTTTCGCCGATACGTCTTGAAGAATGAATCTGACTCTCTCGGGAGGTGCATCTAGATGCAAAGGGCAAAAAGCACCGCCGGCTTTGAGGATAGCCAGCATCGCGATATAGAGATGTGAGCATTGGGGGATGAGTATCGGTATAACAAAATCATCCGACACGGAGGATATCGCAGCCAAACGAGAGATCCGAGCTGCTAGGGCATCCGCGGCATTATGGAACTGAGCGTAGGAGAGAGTCGACTCTTCTCCATGGCTATTGAGTGAGTGAATCGCTGGCAGCGATTCATCTGATGTAAGCTGCACAAGCTGGTGAAGGAGGCGAGGTCCCGGGGCCCGAGTTGGATGAGGATTCAGGATAGAGAGCTGAGGCTCCAGCTCAGCGTCGGTCATGTTGGCCTCGTCGTCTTTCAACAAGAAAAGATGCTATTCCCAAAGTGATGAGAAATTCTCAGTAGCTCTTCTACAAAGCTATGGGAAGTGGTTCGATGCACAAAGCCCTTGGTAAACCATAGCATTACAAAGGGTATCCAGGTATTAGTCGGGGCCCTCTTTTCAACGGGAAGGGCACGACGGTCAATGCGCCCGAGCCCAGATCAAGATGGACCTGCAGCTAGAGGTCCAAGAGACCACGCGCTGGGACAGGTCTTCGTCCAATAAGACAAGTGATGATTCACAGATCCGGTCATGTAACGGCGTGGTTCCTCAGTTGGGTGCTGGGCAACATGCCATGGGGGTAATGCGAGGGGTTGACACGGGGTCGGCTGCAGGTCTCTTGGCCTGTAAGATTGCAGCAATTACTCAGCCTGTGGGAAACGTCGAGCGATTCTGCAGCACAATCCAGAAAGGTCGCCAGAGCTTCGTGTGTCGATGATGAAATATGGAATCGTTCATTCGTGGATGATGACGGCGTGTTGGCGCGAGCTGCCTAGCTCAAGACGGCTCGGCCCTGTGCGTAGGGCTATCTGTGACCTGTGCGTATGTCGGGCGTGTGACGACTCCCGGTGCGACGGTAGACTGACAAGGAGATACCGGAGATGAGGAGCGCTGCAGAATAAAGATATGGATTGTTGGTAATCTATGTACCACTGCTTGTCTCTTTGTATGGGCGTATATGCGTGTGTGTGCGTACCTATGTGCGTGTGTGTCCGTTGGCTGAAGAGCTTTATCACAAGCGCAGACTAGACAAGCTACCGCGCTTGCAGCACACAAAGGAAACGACCAAGAGACTCCCCCGCCCACCCCGAGCGGATCCTGATGTGGCTGACGGGGGGCAGCGTCAGGTGTGTTGGTCGCTTTGGGCGGCTTACACACAAGTTCCTGGTCACCATCCGTAAGCTTGAATGGTTATGACTTGTGAGATATTCATCCCACGCTCCTTTACAGGTTTGTGGCAGGATGGACAGGTTTGAGGCCAGGCATCGGCCCTCCAAATCACTGAAAGGGAGGACCCAGATGACGGGGGGCATTTCCGGCGCTTATGGCGTCATGGCTTAATAGAGCTCGCCGCGCTGCCCGAGGCCCGAGGGCGAAACGCCGCTCTTTGCTACGATTTAAGCTTCGACGGCCCGTTCAGTGCTCTCTGGCTGCCTCAACCTGGACGGCGTTTACTCGGATGTGTAACGTAAGACCGGAAGTCTGCAGACACGACTACCGCTGCAGTGGCGAGCCTGCACGGCATGCCGATGGCCGGCAGCCTTATCCGATCTTGTGGTCAGGCAAAGCTCTTGACAGCTACTGTGCACTACGGAACCCGTTGTTCGACATGCATCCCCGTCCGCATTTGAATCAAGCGGGAGCCATGTTGCCGCTTCCGAGGAACTGGTTCTGGCGGGAAAAACGGGTTTCGAGCTTGGCCGGCCGGCGGCCGTCTCCGGTCAGAAACGTCGAAGCCTCATGGCTTGTAGCTGCTCATGTATCACGCTTCACTACCAATAACCCACGACGGAACTTCCAACGTCGGATGAAGGCACGGCAGGCTCGGATTAAACATGTGCTGGGGTTCTGCAGAGATGCACAAGCATGGCGCGAGATCTGACGGCGCATCCAGAACAGGCCATTTTCCCCCAGACGCCACGCCATGATCCGCGTCGATGCTCGGCCATGTTCGCGGCTGCTGGCCGATCTCGTCTGACTGCCGGACAACGGTTTCTACAAGCGGCAAACTCTCCGGGCACTTGCCTCTGGAATTCGTCAAGAGGGCGGTACGGAGGACGATGGCGCGGGGCTCTTTTGGGGAACCACTCAACCACCATATCGCTGGTGACTGGCCGAGACGACAAGATGGTGGTGGGAAGAAGGCATCTGGCTGGTCAGATTTTGCCCACACATAGTGGTTTTATCTGGATCGCTTCGTCTGGTGTGGTATCCACAGGTAGGCATGAGCCGGCGGGATGGTATGTACTGTGATCAGGACGCATACGTTATTAATTAGGTTCGTTCCATATGCGCGCTCAGGCAAGTCGGAGCAACAAGCTGCAATAGTGGCCCAGTATGTTTGTGTCTCGATCTTTGGATGCGACAGATGGATTTGGAGAAAGACCCTGGCCAAACATAGGCGCCAGAAAGAGAGGCCAATGGAGAAAGAGTCGCCATCTGGCCGTGGGGTCACTGCCAGTCTGTCACAGGTTTGCGGTCGTGTCACGTCCCTGGCCCGTCTGCGCGGAGGGGCGATGTATCGCTGCAAGAGCCAAAGACGCGAAGTGTGGCCCAGATGTGGGGGTAGACTGAGTCGAAGGCAGTACGTAATTCGGCATCGGAAAAGAACGGCCAGTGCCTTTGAAGACCGGATTAGAGGGAAAGGAGATATCCTACTCAGGGCCTGCAAGAAGGTCTCAAGAGGCCAGCGCTGAAGTGAGTACGCGTCCATCGATGGTGAGGACAGGGTGAGGCAGTCTCGAGAATGCGGTCAAAAACTGGCGGTGGCCAGCATACTGATCTTGGGAATGTCCTGGGAGGCAACGGTTGGGGTTCAGGTTCGAAAGAGTCAGAAGGAGCCGGTCAGACGTCACAGGAGGCTGTCTGGATTCTGCAGTCTGCAGCTTGGTGGGCATCCAGCGTTCAGGTCCCAGCGGCGATGCCCCAATACCCGTCGTATCCCTCCTTCGGAAACATGGCGACTCGGCGGGCTAGGGGATGGGACGGACACTTGGATGATGTCGGTGGAGGTCGCCAGCGCGTCGTGGTGGATGGATTGGACGGGCCCAGGGAAGAGAAAGTGTGGGTGGATAGGTGGATGAATGCCGTAGGACACGGCGAAAGGAAGTCTAGGTTGACTTCCTACTCAGGTATGGACTGGATGGTATTCTCGGGTGCGAGAGAGGCGGCGGGATTGAGCCATACCCGGTGGTTCTTGGTCGGCAGTCAGCGGTGTTTGTGGTATTGAAGAACTGAGGTTGGAACCTTGGTATTCCGCATAACTCAAGATGGCGAGAGTCTGTCTGAGTGAGGAGTAGCTGCTATGGTGCAGAGTGAAAGCGAGGCATAATGACTAAGTGCAAAGTCGGTTATGCAGTGTGCGTGCGAGATGCCCGGTCAGGCTGGGGAATACCTAAGATACCCATCCGTACGAATACTCCGTACTCCTGGCGTATTCCGTACCTTACCTACCTACCTTACACAAGAATAAGAACAAGAAGGCACAATCATGCAGAACTGCTGAATAGACTAAGGTGCCTGGTGAATGCTGCGGGCGAGTTTCGGCAGGCGGGCGGGTGGGAATCCATGTGAAGAGATTTTCCCACCTTCCCTGTCTTGACACTTCTTGCCCGGTTCAGACGATTTCGGAGGGACATCCCAGAGTGACTTCCTGCTTTCCCAGTTCCCACCCAAGGTACTCCGTAGCACGGTAGGTATCTTCTCTGGTTTGGCGAGTGCTCCTGCTGGCTACTGCTGCTCCTGCTCGGGGTTGCTTGTTGTCGGGTCCCCGTTTGCCCCGACGGCACTTTCCCATTCGCAGCCAACTGCAGTCGGGTAAGGTACGACTCGCAAGTCTGCACCTGCAGGCCTGCTCAGATTCGTGGTGACCTCGGAGAAGTGAGGTAACGTACCCAAGTTAAGGTACATGTGCATCCAGCGTGCCATGGAACGCCCACCTCGTGCTCATGCCCATGCCGCTTGTCGAATTTTTCTTCAGGTGCCGTTCCCCTGCCTGCCTGTCACTGTCTGTCTGTCTGCCTGCCCGCTGCCCCCTCCCTGCGTCCGTCGTTTCTTGTCATTGTCACTACCCTACTTTGGAGAGGTAGTTTACTGTGTACGGATACATACCAGGTAGTCGACGGATACCCGTGCTTAATTTACCACTCACAGATGCAGGAAAAGGCTGTGGATGATCGCCAGTGGGTGCGTGGTGGGTTTGACGCTAAATACGCCATGGATTTTGCGGATTCCTCATCCATGGGGTGGCTCTTAAGTCCCGTCCTGGCAGGGAAAAAGCCTCGTCAGGACCAGGGCTTAGGTTCATCGAGGGTCGGACGGGGGCCATCGTGGCATCGTCACTGGGCCCAATACAGCAGGTACGTACGCCTTACCTAATTAGACCCGGATCTTATCAGATTTAGATAATCAGATCATCAGATAACTCGGGCAAAATGATGCCAACCGCGCCAAAAATTCCCGCAAAACCAGCAAAACCGCACAACCACCTACCTTACCTTACACTTAGCACACCCACCCAATGTGCCAATCTTGAATGAGGTGGTCCCGTCCCAGGCTAAAAACCCCACTGCCGCAAACTCCGACGAGGCGACATATCCTCGGTTGACTGCTCTCAGCCATTCGTCTTTTTCTTCCCCTTCCTCTCGATTTTTTTTTTCTTTTTTCCCCCCCGTTTCCAATTCTCTGCGCGGCTCATTGGCATATCGTGCCACAAATCTAATACACTTCCCAGCCGCTGCAAAGCCATGAATCACCTCAACGCTCGCCAATGGATCCGGGGGGCTCTTGCGAGAAACCTCCAGTGTTTCCCCATATTCCCATCGCCCACGTTGTCGCCCGCAAATCTGGCTGTCCAGAGCTGCCCAATCTCCGCCTCGACTCCGGTCTCCGGCCCGCATTCTTCGTGATACGCCGGAACAGGATGTTGCCTTCCCGCTTCGCTTACCCGTACTTGACGTTGTGCACTACATCCTGAAAGAGGCAAATTGATAGTCCTCTAGCAAACTAGCTAGGTATCACCATGCTGTGGGTGGCTGTCTCCCTCAAGAACAGAGTCTTCACGTTCATGATAGTGGCTGTAAGTCACTGCATGCTGTGTGGCATGGATAGCTCCACGAGAGAGAGGTACGTACTGCAACGGATTCTTTCCACATCTTGTCAGATTAGATCCATCACCAAGTGCGTCTTGGAAGGGAGGCAAAGTACCTCATTCTGCATAATGCCAGGGCTCACACTACTGCGAGTGTAAGTATTCATTCATTCATTCACTCTCTCCTCTGCGCTAAGGCAAGGTCCTCTCCCAATACTACGCAATGGGCTTATGGATGCATTCTAATAGCCTCGTACTCTGTACAAGTACGCATCTTCAGTCCTCGGGGTTGATGCCGACACACCCCCCGGGGCCCAGCAATGGCACACCTTGGAACCTCAATCCCGAGGTCTTCTCGTGAACCCCCCGGTCTCATTGCCCGCTCTCGGAGCAAAGCTTTGCACCATCTCAATCGCCCGACTCATGTTTTCTTGGTGATCCTGCCGCCTCCACAGCGCGCATTGGATCGCATGTGCCCCGGTTTTTCCACATTCCACAACCCGTCAAGTCTCTAGGTGACCATCTGCGACACAACCTGCATCTTGGCTCCCTTCTTTTCGAGCTTCGAGACTTGTTCGACAGACGCGCCGCAGCCCTGTGGTACAGATCAATTGAATGAACAAGAAGCCGGTTTGCCAAAGAATACCTTGAGTAGGGAAGAACTTTTGACAATGGTACGCCGTTCTTGCCTAGGATGGTCCTCCAACCTGTAACAGTTTCGCGCATAAGGTGACTTCCGGGGCACCTAAAGTTGATTGTCCTTTCTTTCATGTTCCATTCCCAAAAAAAGAGAAGCCTCCACCGATACATGAGTTTCCATGATTCTACCTTACCTCAGTGCAAGGAGGGATAGAACAGACCAGGCAGGTAAGGTAAGGTAAGGTATACGTACTCAGTAGACGCTTTCAAATAAAACAACTAAAAGTTCCAGGTTTTGCGTGTACGAATACGTAGGCATACGTACCTGAGGCATGCAGCTAGAAAAGACACAGGTACCGTGGAGGTACGTATGGAAGGTTCGCGACGTCAGGAAGGCGGCATAGGCCCGTTCTTAGCCTCCCTCCCTCCTACCTGGGACGGCCTTGAACCGAAGGAAGGAAGGAGGGACCTGAGAGATTTGATCTTATCAGATCCGAAGATAACCCCGAAATCGCATCATGACCCCTCCCCCGACTCCACTTGGTCGTGCAAACTGTTCATCATCGATTTTTTCTCTCCTCTTGACCTGTCATCGTCTCACCCCTCCCTCCCTGTTCACTAACGCATTTTTTTTTGTTTGTACTTCGTCCCCTTCGCTTCCCACATCTTCGTCTCTCCTGCATCTAGGTCCCCCGTCCGATTTCTGCATCGCGACCAATTTGGAGTGGGTCTTACTGGCACCATCGATCTGCAACATCTAGGAAAGCGTCGCCGACAAGTTTCTCGTAAACCGACGGCTTTGGCCTGGCCTACTGCACGGAGCATGGCTACTTTGCCCGTGAAGTTTCTTCAAGCCACGCCTCGATGTCATCGCCCTTGTCCGGCGGCTTCTAGTCTCAACGGCCAGTGCCCGAGCAACCCAAGTACTTCACCGACGTGAAGCATTCCAGTACACGAAAGAGACTCGAGACAATATCATAACAAGAGAGATAACAAATACTATATGACGAACAGACAAGCTCTCGGCGAGGCGAGGACTCGAAAAAGTCCCAGATACCAGGAATTACGGTTGAAATCGGACAGAAGAAAAGCATCGATCGATACCTTGATTGCCTCAGACAAGCATCAGCTGAGCCTTTCCAGGGTCCAGTCAACGTCGTTGTCATCCCCGCGTTGGGAAAACTGTTCGTTCGTCGGGTCGCCCATGGTCCATCGTCGTCGCTAGGCGCTCGCTTTAACGCTCAACCCGTCGTCAGGCCTTCAATCGCTTCGGTATTTTCATTCTAGCTTCTGTGCCTCCGGTCCATCCCTCCCGTCCGCTCCACTCCTGTGGCCCGGCACATGCAAACGAGCCAGCGACGCCAAGGCGTGCGACCGCCGCTCGCCGCCGCTGATGCTGGACACCATCTCAGACGGATTGGTTCAATGGTTATGGGGTCCTGTTCTTCATTGCTTTTTCCGTCCTCGTGCAATCGACAATGCAGTGCTGCTCTCGACCTTACCTTAATCTTCTCCGTCAACCGAAGCGCATTTCCCACTCTTGTCTGTGTGTACATACATACAACCCTTCATTGCACCCATCCATCATCCACTCGCCCACTCAAGAAGTTCCTCCATTCACCAAAGGACCACTTACACCACCTATGTATGGACACAAAGTACCATGGACATGAACTTGGCATGGGTTCCAGTCTGCGAGACCCAGACCAAGACCCAGGACCCAGACCCTCCCAGGGCATCCCTTACTAGCGAGCCCATCTCTGGAGTCAGCCCGTTGCGACTCTGTCCCTGGCCCCAACCCCTGGATGTGGAAAGGCGTCCGTTGTGGATGGCTTCTTGCTTTGAGCCGAGCTGGCGCTTCACTCTTTGCGCCCACGAGGTACGCCAATACCTATGGCAGCCACCTATACTACTCCGTACCGTCACTACCCACGGCATTCTGCGCAGCTCTTCTCCCAAGAGAGATGGGCCAGCCAGGGTCCTGTCCTGTCCTCTATAGGCTTTCTCCGGCAGAATGACAGGATCGCGGCATCGATGTTGCCCCATTCGCGCGAAGAACCGAATGTTGCAATTTGAGTAGGCTCCTCCAAATACGTCTAGTCCCTAGCCTCTGGGGCGTGTAACCAAACGATAATGTACAGAGTACGGATACCCCCTACCCAGTCCCAATCTCCATCTGCTCGTTCGTGAGCTCCGAGGCGAGGGTCCAGCGGTCCAGCTTCGAACTTGTCGGTCGATCACGCCGCCTCAATGGGACGCGGGCATCCATCGACGTCTGCCCGTTTTGCATATTAGCCCCTCGGTGCCCCTCCTCTCCTTCCCATGCGTCTCTTGATTCTTCTTCACCAGCTCCCATTTCTCTCCTCAAGCCTTCTCTCAACCGCCCATTCAACCGGTGGCCCAGCTTCATTATACCCAAAGGCTTCAACCAGATACGCCACTCTTTGAGAGTCGATGACGAACAGTGTGGCTTGAGACTACTTTGGATCAATCACAAGGAAAACGCCAGGATTAGACGAAAAAAAAAGTTCTAACCACACCCAAAAATACCCCGCGTAGTTTCGCACCCGCATCCCACTTTTACACCGGGCTTTTATTCAAACCGTCTCAAAATCGAAAAGTAACGCCCTCAAGGTCAGTTGATGTGCTCCCACTCTTCCGAAAGAGTGAGATTTCAAAGGTCATGAAGCTGATGGTTTTAAAGCCCCTGCTCTTCCCGCTCAGTTGCATTGTCACTGGCACATTGATCGACCCATTCGCTCGTCAAATAATACCCCCAGCCGCTGTTTGCGACTTGTCTATATACCCAGCACACGCATACTTACACCAAACCACGTAATTTGAAACCCCCACCACCACCACCACTACCTATCACCATGTCTCCTCACTGCGACTCGCCGACCAACGGCTCCGATGCCGGCAGCGGCTTTTCTTCCTACAATGGTAACGGCAATGGCTACGCCAACGGCAACGGAGCCGCCTACCAGAACGGCAACGGTGTGAATGGCCACCAGAACGGTGCCTCCCGCATCCAAAAGTCCCAGTACCTCCAGCCCACCGACCACAGCGATATCCACGACCTCATCTGCGTTGGCTTCGGCCCCGCCAGTTTGTCTGTTGCCGTCTCCATGCACGACTTCCAGGAGGCCGGCCGCCAGCTCAGTCCCGGCTCAGCTGCCGCCAAGGTGCTCTTCCTCGAGAAGCAGCCGGCCTTCGCATGGCACCCGGGCATGCTTCTTTCCGGCGCCCGCATGCAAATCTCCTTCATCAAGGACATGGCCTCCCTGCGCAACCCTCGTTCTCAGTTCACCTTCCTCAACTACCTCCACAGCAACGACCGCCTAGTTGAGTTCACCAACCTGGACACTTTCCTGCCCGCCCGCGCCGAGTACGAGGACTACCTGCGCTGGTGTGCTCGCCATTTTGACGATGTTGTTGAGTACGGCCGTGAGGTTGTCTCCGTCTCCCCCGACCCTCAGACTGCTGGCAGCATCAAGACCTGGACCGTCAAGTCCCGCAACATCAAGACCGGCCAGGTCAGCTCCTACCAGACCCGCAACGTCCTGATCGCCAACGGCGGCCAGCCGCGCATCCCCAAGGTCATGCCCGCCAACCACCCGAAGATCATCCACTCCTCCCAGTACGCCCAGCTCGTGCCGCAGCTTCTCAAGGACAACTCGAGACCCTACAGAGTCGCCGTCATCGGTGCCGGCCAGTCTGCTGCCGAGATCTTCCGCGACGTCCAGCGCGCGTACCCTAACGCCAAGACGTGGATGGTGATGCGCTCCGAGTTCCTCAAGCCCGCTGACGACTCGCCGTTTGTCAACTCCATTTTCAACCCCTCTTACGTCGACGAGCTGTACCCCAAGTCTCAAAGCTACCGCCGCTCTCTCATCAAGGAGGCCAAGGCGACCAATTACGGCGTCGTGAGACTCCAGCTCATCGAGGCCCTGTACGAGATGCTTTACCACCAGAAGCGCACCCTCGGCTACGACGAGCGCAAGTGGCCCCACCGTATGCTCTTCGGCCGTGACATCACTCAGGTCACCGAGAGCAAGGAGACCGACCGCCTGCAGATCCACGTCCGCCGCCTCGAGGACGCCGCCGGCGACAGCCTTGAGGATGGCTTCGTCAACCAGCTGCCCGGTGACGAGGTCCTCGACGTCGATCTGATTGTTGCGGCGACTGGATACCAGCGCAACGCCCACATCGACATGCTCCGCGACAGCTGGAACCTGCTTCCTGAGATCACCCCCGCCGGCAATGCCAGCGAGCGCGAGCTTGTTGATGGATGGGAAATTGCCGGCCCTGACGCGACCTCGGGATCGAGGAAGCTTGAGGTTGGACGCGACTACCGTGTGCGATATGCCCCTGGCGCTGTGGCGCCTGATGCTGGTGTTTTCTTGCAGGGATGCTGCGAAGCGACCCACGGAGTAAGTTGAACCCCGCCAACTCATTTTTCCCTCATCACCCCACTACATCTGGGACATTGTGACTGACGAGCTTCCTCCCAACAGCTGAGTGATACCCTGTTGTCAATTCTCGCCGTGAGATCGGCCGAGGTTGTCGACTCCATCTTCCCCTCTGCTCCGAGGGCCAAGACCGTTTCCAACTAGACGTGATTTTTTAACGACTTTATTCTTATTAGAGAGAGGGATGGGAAAGACATTTCATGAGTCTCTTTTGGATTGGTCATTGGCATGGGACATGTGTACCTGATGACATCTCTTTGTGTATGTGCCCTTGGGCAGGGTTCTTTCTCAACATCTCTTCGGAACTTGTGAAGAACTAAAAAAGACATGGCGCGGAGTTTTATCTGTTTTTGATTTTTCAAACGAATTCCATTATTCCTGCTTCAATAAATCTTCAACTCTTTTTTTTTTCCCCCTCTCGAGACGTCACTGATCCCCATCGAGAGAAACTGCTCTTACATTTATGTGATATCTGGCTCTTGTTTATATGATGGTTTATATGGAATAGTTATTACTGTACAATTGCGCGTCGTTGTGTTCAACCCAAGCCACAAGTTCTTCATATATCGGGCCATCCTCCGTCGTCATGGGATATAATAATACATGGCTTGGGCCGGGCGGGAAGGTTTGATGCTGAGATTGTTGAGAATATGATGTGGATGGCGTGTTGATGCTGCTGCTAACGTTCGTTACGTCGTCCGACGTTAGGCCAGGGGTAGAAGGACCTCCACTGACACCACCAGCGCGGGCGGTATAGACAGCTTGGCTGTCCAGTCGCAACCGCTGAACTATAGACTGGAGGTCTTTCAGGACGGTAGCGCAGTCCCGAGCGTAGTTGCTTTCTGTCTTGGCCTCTTCTTCAAAGACGCTGATGGCAAAGTTGACGTTGATGTCGTCGGGCTCCGTGGCTGGCGAGAAGACGAGAAGCTCTTCCAGCATGAGAATAATGGCGGCGTTGAATATGTAGTGCAACCCTGCTTGCAAAAACTTGCGAGTGCCACCGTTGAGACGCATCAGCCAACGAGCGAGGTACAAGTTTGCATGCGCCGCCTTTGAGCAGGAGCTTATGCGGTCTGCGTGGTGTGAGAATTCCCAACGACGGTCTGAGGTGATGTAGCGCTCGGCAAAGGTCTTTTTAACAGCAGCGAAGAAGATGGGGCGGACGACAAGGATGAGAAGCTGCAGACCCGGGAAGACTTTGAGTTAGTACGGGGTTGCGACTGTCCTCTATATTCCCGGACTGGGAGAGGGGTGTCATGAGGTGGAAGGAGGGGGAAACGTATAACCCCATCCTTATTCGGAGACGCAACGCAAGGAGGGAAAGGAAGGCGGTGGGGCAAATCAAGCTTACCTGGTTGTATGCCATATGCAGGAGACAGCATGAGGGATCGCTACTTGGATGAGACGTAGACATTTGCAGGGTGGGCGGCAGTGATGACTGCCAGCTCCCGAGCAACTGCAGCGCTCGGTCGATGTGCCGCGCCGCACCTCCGGGACCACGATCCCAGGGGGCGACTCTATACGTGTTGCAGACAATGTGGCCCGAAATGCGGGCCAGCTCGACGTGGGCTCGAAGGCCGGCTGCAGGGGGTAAAGACCCTGGCTTTTCACTACACGGGGGTTGACCATTGCGTTAGACGAGTGCCTTATTGCTTCAACGGGAATCCATCATCGGACATCTCCGTCAAGTAGGATGCCAGAGGACTGGGACAGGGAAAGGGAACTTACAGATCATCGCAAGGCAGTGGTAGCCGGATAGCATCGTCCATGATAATGGGAGGACGGCCCATAAGACAGCTCAACCAGCGATCGAGAATATAAAGAGTCCAGAAAACGCGTTTCCCACGCTCGTCGACCCAGCCACGGTGAGCGCCGTGCATAATGGATATATGCATGGCATTGCTTACGTAGACGTAGGCTGCATCGCGGCGGTTCATCTCGATAAGGTAGAAGCCCATCAGTGCTAGAACAGCAACGTCGCTGATGGTATACCGGGTGATATCGAGAGGGTTACCTAGGAGAAGGCGGGCGCGGGCGAAGTAAATCTGGCTCAAATCTTTTGGGACCAGCATCGAACTCGCCGTGGTATTGGCTTGACAGGCGACGGCAAAGGCGGTATGGTAGAATGCAAGATGACGATAGTTGTCGGAGACGACCTGTTGAGAGGTCCCGGACGGGAACGCCTCGGGCTTCACGTCGCCAGACACGGTGGGCGCTGGCGGTGGTTGGCTGAGATCGCCCCACCAGTAGATGCCGCCGCACGGGAATTCGCTGTTGCCGTCTTGGATGAAGTTTCGGAGGTCGGCAAGCATACCAGCCATTTCGTCCCGAGAAGGCAGTGAAAGAGGGTCCACGTTCGACTCAACCTCAATCGGACGAGAGTCGTATGTCTGATAACTGCCAAGGGAAGAAAGAAATGTCAAACCGCTAGTTGGCGTCGGTGACAGCCACTGCGGGTTGTAAGCAAGTGGCAAGACGGTGGACATGAACTCCTTGAGGTAGTCAAGGAATGTTGCGCCAGAGGTCTCGCCAAGAAAACGGGCTCTTCCATCCTGGTCGTGCAGTGTGCGTCCATCGGCGGTCTCAGCGACAATCTCGTTACTGGCTTCCCCGTAAGAATCATGGGGCTCTGGGGGTGTAAGGGACGGAGCCGAGCCGGCACGAGACCCCTTCACGTCGACATCCTGTTGCAACAGTTGCCGTCTCGCAACGTCGTCGGGTACGGCAATCTGCAGAGCCCGTTCTGCAATCTCAAGCTTCCTCCTCAGATCATCTAGATCGTTCCGAGCCACGGAGACTTTCTCGATCACGGTGGGATACTGGCATTCTCGTGATGAGCTGCGGCATTGGCGGCACGGTCTCTCACCGGAGCATTTGATGCGGCGGACATTGCAGCTATTGCACCTGTGGAAGAATTTCAGTACGTTGATTGTAGGGTAAAAATGAGACAGCGATGAGAGTAACATGTGCTGGGTAAGAAATGCTGCTTAACGGAGGGAACGTGGTTGGTAGGAAAGAAGGACGAATGTATACAGCGAATCAAAGGCTAAGAACAGTAGAAGATGAAGATATTAGTAATTCCACAAGCGACTTACGCTGTTGCAACACGCTTCCGTTGCTCTGGCGCTACCTTGTGCCGTCGCGGGTTGACAGGCAAACGAGATGCACGGCTGGAGTTTTCGATTTGTTCTGGCTGCTGCTGCTGCATCCTGGTTCTGCGGGAGAGTGAGGCCGCATGTCACCGCTCCGCCGGACCTCAAGTTCGGAGTTGGATATGAGAGGCGAAATGTGCGAAGTGCGGTATTGCAGGCTAGTGAGGTTTTGGTGAGGTGTCGCCGTCGGTCAAGGATGAAAGGTAGGCTTGTCGTCGGTGATGGTGATGGTGACGGTGACGGACACGGCGATGGATCTGGACCGGTTGGTAGCTCAGTGTACCCCGGAAATCGGTAGCCAGGCAGCGGCAGATATGTCCCATCCGAGTTCGAGACTTCCGGTGGGATTGGAGAGTGGGCGCCAGGGCCTTGGAGGCGAAGGGAATCAAGGGAGTGACGCTTAAGGGGGTGAGACTTGTTGGTCTATGGCGTGCGTGCTAGATGGTTTGATAGTGGGCGGCCGTATCCGAAGTGCGTTTGCGGGTGAAGGTCAAGGCACTAGGTCGACATTCTTTGGTCCTTGGGGATTCTTTTCAGGCGGACGTTGGCGACCAGAAGCAGTTGAACCGGATTGATGTGTGGAACGTTAGATTTACTTGCTGGGAAGATGTCCCGGAAGGATGTTGACATGGACATGGCGTGGAGAATGGAGATTTTTGAACAGCCGTTGTGGTCGCGAGACGAGGAAAAGGGTCCAGTGGTGGTCCGGGAAGGGAGGACGAGCCTGAGGAGGTGGAGGGGAGGGGAGGGTGGTAGCATTTTGGGGATCGGAAGTGGCTCCGCGTTAGTCATTTGCATGTGACGATGCCCACTTCCTTAACAGCATCGTTCCCTGCGCGACCTTCCAAAGACCTTGGAGCTTCCCAAAGCCCCAGGGATGCGCTGAGCGGGTGCGTGCCTACCCGACCAGGTCATGGAAGGTCAAGCAAACACCGACCAAACCAACCTGGCGGGTAATGAATTATTAAGGTAAGGCGCCATAATTAGTTGCCTTCCTTCCTGGGCGCCGCACACTCACAGACTTCACAGTCCACTCGCCCACTCACACAATCACTCACTCACTCACTCACTCGCACACTTACTCACCCTCACTTTCACTCCCATGCCCATGCTCACTCGTTCTCACACTCACACGCAATCCACGGGTCCATCATCGAGCTGAAGCAGAAAAACTGCGAGGAAAGGCACACTCTAGCGACCCCTTCCTCCCCTCCCCTCCCCACCCCTCTCAAGCGCTGCTGTGAGGTGCGCTTGACGAACCTGCAAGTCTCCCTGCTTAAATCACACATCTGGGTAGTCACAAGTGATTGCCATGCTGTACACGCGCGCGTTGACGGAGCATCTCTTCCCCTCCTCTTTTCTCCTCCTGGGCTCCTCCTCCTCCCCGGTCATGTTTCGACCCCCAAGGATTCGGGGACCGTTGATCATTGATTCGAACCCCTGACAACCGGCCTGGGCTGTGTGCCTAACGTACCCGGGGCCTTAGCTTACCCTGCCCCAAGACGAGAGAAGAGGGCGAGGAGGACACTTCATGTCCAAGCCTTGCTTTGCCTTGCTAAGCCTGCTTAACGGTAGATTCTGTGCTGCAATAATCCCAATCGTTCACTGTCCAGTACGGTACCCCGAGTCCAGCCGCCAGTAAACATGGATCGGAAGCCCCAAAAACGGCTTAGGAGGGCGCCACTAACGTCCCGTCTTACGTCGCCATTGACTCGTTTCACGGCCCACGCGGGAGACGGGAGGCGGGAGGCGGGATGAGCTTGGGGCACATCTTCGCCGATGGCCAAATCAACTCCCGTCCGTTGCTCATCTCGATTCTCATCCCAGGCGTGCCAGGTTTTTCACTATACATCCAAGATATTCATTTTAATCAACTCACATCTCATCTACATACCCGTCGTATCCACGTTCCATACCCTCCCTGCCTCTCAAAAACATGCACCTGCAGATACTCAGCGGCTACCATACCCAGACAAACTTGCCAGGAATCCTCGCTTAGGCACGGATAGACCACTTAATTGACCTGTCAGAGACGTCTAACCTGCACAATCGTGACCTCGGCCGATTGCTTTCGGATCGGTGGAGAAATATGCCCACCAAGCCCCCGACACACCGCGATGATTGTCGCTGCAACTTTTTCATACCGGCCAGTCTCACTTATTAGGTCTCACACGGCTCGCAGTGAAAGGGAAGAAATACCTAGATATGCACAAATTGACATGCAGCCTCACGGTTTACTACCTACGAGCTAGGCGCTCACTGCCCTCCTAATTTGGTCCACGCGCCGGGGTATTCACTCATTGCGGCGGAACGGCTCGTCTTGGCGCTCCATCCCTGTGTTCCTCTTATGGCCTTCGCCCGGAGAAGTTTGCGTCTTTCATGCCTCAATATTTCACCAAGCACCCGGGGTCTTTCCTACGCCAGCCACTCATCCCACTGCCTTGCCTCTTAGGCTCATGTCTTTGAGCCACATGATTCAAATCGTCGCTGAGAGTCTGGTGATGGCGATTTAAACTTCATTAGACTTGTCCCACTCAACCCATAGGTCAACGACGACTTCCACCCGCCGTGGAGGTCGTTGAGAATGCCTCAACGAATCGGCATAGCAAATCTTTCATTCTGTGAAGCGCCCCCACGGTCAGATGAAGGGCCAACGGAATAGTTTGTTGGTTTGCAATCTCCTCTTGTGGCACATTTCCCGCCGGTTACCCTGCAGCGTCTACAGATACCAACACGACTGACGGGGGCCGAAGCTTTCGTCGCGCGTGGCCCCCAGATGATTGTCTCTGTCCTCAGGCAAGCGCAAGTCAGACGCCACTTCACGTTGCTATTCTATCACATTAGAGCTGGTGAGTCCCAGCTCATGTCCGGCCAGTGTGGTGAGAGCTCATCTCCTCGTATCACCGGTCGTGGAATTTTTTCCCGTGATTGCTGATGATCCTGGTTCGGCTTCGTCCGACACCACCATGCTCGTACGGAGTACATTCTTCATAAGATAAGTATGTAATCACGTTGCCCGGGGTCCCAGTAGCGCCTTGATAAACATAAACTTTGGAAAAGTTGGTCATGTGCGGAGGGAGCTCCGGTCCGCGAACCCTTTGGCAAAAAGCCGACCTCTCTCCAGAGAAGGGGTGTCACAGACATGAGTATGAAGAACTTCTCTCGCATATTACGTACAGAGAACTCGTTCTAATTTATGAGATTCTGCCATCACTAATTGTTATGACGGCTGCCTCACTCATTGCGCGTTCCCTATGGTCGCGGATCGGCCGATTCATCAGATTCGCGACAACCGGCTTGCCCGTTAGAACAGCCATGTCCGCTATTTGCGATTGCGCCAGCCTTGCACTGCCAGCAGCACCGCTAAATGCAATCTATGTGTGCTCTGGTCTTTGTTCAGTACGCATCTTAGGCTTATTGAGGCAGCGACTGCATTGTTCAAGCCTCAGCCGATACGAACCTCACTGCCACGTTGCTCAGTAATAAGCGTTTGGGGCCCCCTGCCAATGCATCAAGGCCGGCACCCGATGCAAATACCTTCCTAGGCACCGGCTGCTGTCTACTTGGCATGCGGTTCTTAAGGCTGAACATCACATGCAGCTGGTCGCGCCAGGACTGATGCTCACATGAGCAACGCCAGAAGTGGCGGTCACGGCCTGGTCGGATAAGAGGCCCCTCGCGGCTTCCTTCTATCGTCAGCTGTTCTCTCACGGTTTTGCATCGAGTTCACTACAAGAACACTATCTAGATAATCTGGGATTTGGTGGCCATTGGGTTTCCTATGAGTTCTAAAGCATCCTTTTCTCCGAGGCTGGTGAAATCGGCCATCTCATGTACTGAGCGAAAGGTCTCAAGGTTCATCGGTCACCTCTCAGGGTCCCATTTCGTTGGGTCTCAAAGCATTGCCAATCTTTCCAGACACTATCAATTCAGAAACGAAGGGGTTTGTCAATCGGGGGTGTACCCTTCGGAGCTTACCTGGAAGTGAATGCCAACGAGTCTGCACCCGTCAGCGACTGGAACTCGTGATGATCGCCTTCTGACAAGTTCGAGTTCATCTCAAGGATCAGAAGATGCATTCGACTCATTTCCGTACTTTCTGGCGGCAATCGCCGAGGCCTCATACGGCCTACCATCACCTGTCTTGTCCGCTGTGCCCTTCTCTCATCGCTAAGCCCAAACTTCACGATCTAACTGACGAATGTGACTACTTAGAAGGTGTCACAAGAATGAGATGATTCCATAGATAGCCATTCTTGATTCCAAGTATCGAGTCAAAGTCTATGAACTTGAGTATCGTATGGCCCTTGTAGAGGTCTTAATAAAGTGAGTGAGATGTCGCTTGAGTAGGCTGGGGCTCCATGATCTTGCCCTGAGCATCGTAAATAACACGCAGCCAATTAGTGAACATTGACTACACTTTGCGTCTCTTCACCTCACACATGCCTATGCCATAGAAATAACACCATTCACTGTCGATGCGGAAGACCAAGGGTCAATTCTCGCTCAGCTGGGACCCCGCGTGAAAAAGTATGGAACTGAGCTGCCGGCTGTCACCAGCTGCGATTCTTGCCATGTTTTCCTCCTCGTGATGACCTCATTCTCTTGGTCACGTCCTACCAGTACAAGCTTCACATGAGGTCCGCAACAGCCGCAGAAGGCCACTTGTGAAGCAGATTTTCTCTCAGAAGCCAGACTTCATCTGATGGAACCATCAAAAAAGACCATGGTTCGCCGCGCAGTCGTCTCATCCTTTATCTTCAAGTTCCCGCCCAATCGGGGGCCGCAGGTCGCTCTATTCCGGAGAAGTGACAGCGTGCGAACTTATCCGTGAGCTCATGCCCCAACCTTCAGAAATACAGGTTGCGATGACGCTTGTATATCTATGCGACTGACTAGAATTCTGAAGCAATCATCTCGCGCCGGTATCGGGCAGCATAGAGCAGGACGACCCCTCACCCCTGGATGCTGCCTGGAGAGAGATCCGGGAAGAGACAACGCTTACGCCTGCGACCTTAACGTTACTCCGCCAGGGAAAGGATTACGTCTTCGCCGACAAGAGGATTGGCCGCGAGTGGACTATCCATCCCTTCGCCTTCCGCCTCAAGTCCCACGAGGATGAGTCCCGCATTCAGATCGATTGGGAGCACAAGGGGTTCCAGTGGTTCGACCCCCACGAGGTCCGCGATGTTGATGAATTTGGTGGCGTGCCGCGACTTGCCGAGAGTCTAAGACGCATCTGGTTCGAGATTGAACTCGGCGAGAGGAGAGGAAAGCTTCTAAGTGAGGGGCTGCTCGCGTTGCAGAAGGATCACCAAAGCGGAGCGCGGCAGCTGGCGGGCAAGGCGCTTCAGGTTCTTCTTTCCGTAATTGGGGAGAAGGCCAGCGCAGAGAAAGATGGCTCTGTGGAAAAGTGGTGGCGCAATGCTCGACTCGCCGCTTGGCATCTCTGGAAGAATGGCAGAGAGAGCATGGGAGCCGCAATTCTGAACAACATTGTGCGATCGCTGTCCGTCATAGAGAAGGAGGTACAGCAGGCCAAGGATGCAAACGTCTCCCAGGCCTTCCTTGACTCCGTGACAAAGAAGGTAGGCGATTTTGCAACATCGAGGGACTCTTCTATCGATGGCATCTCGAAATCCTTTGAGGCTTCCTTACGAACACATCACGGCTCCGGTCAGCCCATCCGGATTCTCACGTTATCGTCTAGTTCCACCATCCTCGAGTGTCTTAAGAGGGCTATCGCAGGCCTAGACTCATCATTTGATATCCGCGTACTCGAGTCTCGTCCCTTGTTTGAGGGGGTTTCAATGGCGTCTAGCCTGGTCAACCACCTCCAAGAGTCAGGGCAAAGGGAGAAGAGAGTCAACGTCTCAATCTATACCGACGCCGCCGCCGCAATCGCTAGTAAGGAAGTGGACATGGTCCTCATTGGTGCGGATATCATTGACGGATATGGGACAACGAGCAACAAGACAGGCTCACTACCAGCAATTCTCTCTGCTAAGCACAGCTCACCTCAAGCTAAGGTATTCGTTCTGGCTGAAAGTGAGAAGATTCTGCCGTATGATCCACCTGGTTTCGAAGAGAACGATGTCAATGAGGTCGCTGCTTCATGGAAGCACAGCTACTTAGCACAACAGGATACCTCGAAGGCCATCGATAGCTCGCTTGGGGCAGGGTCTGGCGAGGAGATGGTAAAAGCGAATGTCAGGAACGTGTACTTTGAATGGGTACCATCAGGTCTCATCGACGGATACATGCTCGAGGACGGGGAGAAGAGCTCGACTGATATCTCGGACATCGCCGAGCGGATACGCCGCGAAGCAGATGCGTTCTTCTCTGATGTTTAGGTACAACGTGGTTGTTCCGTAACCTATCATGCTCAAAGACCATATATGAACGTCCACTTCTTGTCAGCGTAACGCGTGTTGTCCAGCCGCTCTCTCTCGATCTCATCTGCAGTCTTTTGTCTCATGATTTCCAACTTTCTTCGGTTGACCGCGGCGAGAGTCAATCTATACGAAAGGTATCCAAGTAACGAGACTGCAACAAACCCTAGGGTTACGTAAAATGGGATCTTGTAGCCTGGCTTGTAGCGATCGCGGTATAGCTGCGCACCGATGACGCCTGACAGATTCCCGAAACCGTTGAGACCGAGGATAAGGGAGCGTTTTCCGGGTTCTATGTGAGAGAAGTCAGCAATGTTCCCTGATACTCCGCTTGCATCTAGTCGCCTAGCCATCTCCGTTGCTTACCTGGGGTATTCCCGCTCAACCACGCGACTGTTAATGGAGCAGCAACGTAACTACCGAGAAGAAGAACGCATAGCGCAGCGTACTTCCCGCCGTTCGATTCGACAGTAACGGTAGCTACCAGGCCTACGACGGCAATGACGATGCCCCCCAAGATGTGATAACCTCGTTCCTTGCTTGAAAGATATCAGATCTAAACATGGCCCTATCGAGGCTTCTAGGGACCTACCGATAATCGGAGCTGAGGGTAAAGAGGTATAATCCAAGCGCACCACACGCGTATGGAGGAACAGACATCTGCACAATCTCTGTCAGTCTTTCTGTACGCTCTTGTCTCTTAGGTTTACTCCTCTTCTTACCAAATTTGCTTGAATTGATGAATATCCCAACCCTTGCACAACTAGTGGTAGAAAGACGGAGAAAGCCTGCCCGGGGACGCTGGCGCAAATGTTGAATACCAGAACATACCAAAACTTCCAATCTCTCACAGTCTCAATGAAGTCCCGTTGGGTCAGACGATCTGTCTCTACTCCATGGGCGTCATAGGCATGCTCGGTAAATGAAACGCTGTCGGCTTTGATCCTATCTGCAGCAAAGCGTCGTTCTTCATGGGTCAGAAACCATGCCGAGCCGGGACCTGCCGGAAGGAAGACCCAGGCGATGAGACCGAAAAGAATCGTCAGCGTCCCTTCAATGATGAAGAGGTATTGCCAATTTTTCAGAGGTCCATCTCTGAGGTGGAAAACACCGTATGCTGTCCCCATGTCAGCATTCTCCCAAGGGTACGAATGCATGTCTGATGTTCGCGGGTTTACCAATTGCCCCGGAAAATGCGCCAGCCACAGCATATTGTCCGTAGAATAAGCCAACTCTCACAGCAAGATCGTATCGGCAGTAAAAGAAAGAGAGGTAAGCGACTGCAGTCGGGTAGAAGCCAGCTTCGAAGGCGCCTATCAGGAGGCGAGTGGCGATCAAAGAACCTGAAGAACAGATTAAGCTCAGAGAACGTGCAAGACTCTTTGAAGAGAACGAACCTCTGCCCCTGATGAAGGCCTGACAGATGGTCACGAATCCCCATCCAAGCTTTGTGGGGGGTCAGTATGGATTCATTTATATTGTTGGCGTGGCGCTTGGACGAAACCTCCTTACCATCATAATCGGGATCCAGTATTTAGCCCCAAGCCATCGGCCAACAGCCGCAGAGGGAGGCTGAAACAAAACGAAAGTAATGAAAAACAGAGACACGGCGAGGTTTAGATCGTCCGGCGCGGCGCCAATGTCGTTTGTAAATCCTGCTTCAGCTGTTAGTATTGTACGACATCGATGAACTTAGGCACACAGCTAGCCAAGCGTAAAGTATTCGTGACCTTGGGTCTGAGCGTTTCCCACGTTGCCCCTATCCAGACCGTTGAATAGGTACAACAGAGACAACAGCGGGAGAAGAGCAATGTCTAATTTTCTGTTCACTCGCCGGTCCATCGCAGTCTTGTCGACACTGTGGACGTCATCATTTCCGTCGTGATCTCGCAAAGGTTTAGCCACTGAGATGGATGATCTGGAGGCTACCCCCTCAGTTTCGGCGCTCTGCGATTGGCGGTTGATTTTCATTTTTTCCCCTTCCTTTTCAAAATTTTCCCGGCGTGTTGGTCCTTGTCTTCCGAGGAATTGGTCTAGCAACTTGCTTTGGAAACCCCGGCATCTGGCATTGCGCTTCGACTTTCTTATATGGAGCGCTCTCATCGATAATCTGGCCGGTAAAAGTGCCGATCTGGCACGGTGAAGCTAGTTTGGCAGATTCTGAGCCTCATTAGTCTGTTCTGGTATGATTGAGCGATGATTTGCTGCCATGGTGGTAGGCACAGGTGGCAGCTGCAGTCATTCACTTCCGCTCCGGCCGTAAATTAGGGGCCAATAAGCTTGACCAGCAAGTAAATACACGAATGGTAGAAAGTGGGTGGTGCCATTGACAAAAGAAGAGTAAGCCAGGTCAGTGTATGCCGTTGGCGTTGACGTTATCTTATTTTTTCTTCGTCTTGAGTGGAGGGAATGTGAGCGATTCTAGGAGTGGAATGGGGCCCTCCTTGTCCACCACGCTTGTCAACTCCGGGTTCCGGTCTCCCGCATCGCGTCAGTCGATGCCCGTTTTCCGAGGTTGACGGCCAGCCCTCTCTATTCTTCATACAGCACTTATCATCCCACCAATCTCCTTGACCCTGTCATCTTTGATCTACCAAGGATCTTGGCTCTTGCACGAGGCGGCCAGGTGTGTTTTCGGCCCCCAGCGGCACCTAGCGAGGACTGGAACCAGAACCCCAGCTCCGAAAGAGGGCATTAGGTTCACAGGATGTTTTCACTTCAGACTCTCAACGGGCTAGGCCCAGACCGTTCTAGGGATAGTGGGACAGGGAGCGAGGGGAACCCAGGAAAAGGCAACGATGGATACTTTGGTAAGTGGAGGATCACATCAGTTCAAAATTTGGCATTCATGGGTCAGGGTAGTGCTGGGACAGAGCGGGAGTTTCTTGGTTTAATAACTCAAAGTTCGACTGATTGAGATGAAGATAGGGGATGGGAGGGGTAGCGGGGATATTTCGATCAATAAATTCATTCAGAAGGAAGAATGATCCGCACCTAGCCGTCATACACAGGGGCTCGTTGGTTCTAGTGGGCAGTGGACTGGCTCAAGATGTGGAAAGTTTCCAGGGTCACAATTCGATGCGTGGGCACAAGAAGTCAGGTGGTATCATCTGTATGCATGCTGAGCGGCATGCGGGCATGTCTAGACAAGCGGACCCAACCCACACACGAGCTGACAGTGCTAATGTGCAGCACAAGATCCATTGCGGTGCCGACGGCCTGGGTCTAGAGGAACTTGGTGTGATGTCGCACAGAGACGGTCAGCCCTGTTCTCTGTCCCAGATCCTAGCTTGTCGATTGGCGCTGCTCTGGGGTGTCTCACTCATATTTCCTAGGCTTGGTGGCTTCGTCTAGCTCACGATCTAAGCCAAGTGCCAAGGGAGGCATTGTCTCCTCCAGGCTAAAAGCGAAACGCGTTTTCGTCCCTCCCGGGTGAGGTACCCAGGTCATTTGATTTCACGATGGACTTAAGGTAGGAAAAAGCTAGAATGCTTCGGAGGTCTCAGTATGAACACACTAGTCGCTTGACAGACTCCTCCCTTGGGTCTTTCTCTGCAATATCTGACCCGATACGCAGCCGCGTTGCGGAAAGCATGCTTTCAGCTCAGCTATGAGAGGGAGCCACGGGTACCGGCCCCGGATCTCGACTAATCTCGCTCAAACGCCCTGCGTTCATTCTTCTGGACCGAGGTAAAAGTGTGGTCAAAGAGTCGAGTTCTTAACTTCTTTCATCCAGGCTGACAAAAGGGCGCAAAGAGCAGTCTCATTTTGAACAACATGAATCTCCATGCTGATTGCTTCAAGGTTCTTATTCTTCTTCTTTTCCATTTCTCAGAGAATCATTACTATCTTTTCGAGCCAAGTCGTATGATCCGTCTTTTATGTCGCGTTGGTTGAGTAACACACGTGTCATGAAGTCCACCCCGTCAACGATCCACGCGGTATGTATAGAGTATTGATCTCTCCTCGAATAACATTCATCAACCCCTGAGAGAAGTCCTCCCCTTGTCCAAAAAAGCGAGAGCGCCCCATGTTCGGAAGGCCGGGTCTTGTTGGTTGGGGCTGTTGGAACTGTGTAACCTCGGCCTCCTGAACGTAATGCACCGGGATGTCGGGGTTGTTCCGATACCCTGACAAGACGGAGACAAAATCCTGTTTTGGCAGGATGGCAGACACGAGAGTCGTTCCTGTTGGTTTTCCATGTACATTGACGCAATATCTTTCTTGGTTACTTCAGCAAGAACCAAGTATCCCCCATCGTGTGTTCCCATTTTTGGATCTGTAGGTCCAGTTCTTTTTTATTGTGATTTTTTTGCGGCTCGCGCGGCGTAACACGTACAGACCTCAAGATAGTGCCTTGGTCATACAGCCATGACGCATATCATCAAGTTAAAATCTACTTATCTGTTGAAAGACGGGCCACCCCTTCACATTATGTTTCCCAGGTTTTGCACATCATGTCGCAAGCGCTTTTCTCCCATTCTTGCCATCTCTTACGTGTGCCCTTTTGCGTGGCTTGGTCCACCCAGCCTACGCTGTCCACAATATCAGCGGATTGACGTCGAAACAAAGGCTGGCTCCTTCCATAATCGGAATCTCAACATATTTCTATTCCAGAGAAACTAGCTTGGCATTGAGCGAAATTAAGCCCCAGAAATGCATGGGTTCTCTGAGCTAGATGGCCAGTAATTTGCGCTTGGAAGGTGCTTAGGGTTGTGAGAAACACTCTGCCGGATCGAAACTGAGCACTCAGCCCGTGGCCTCCCCGAGTTTCAGCGCGCTGCCTTTTTACACCTCTGTCCGCCATTCGAGAAAGGTTTTGTTGTTTCAATTTGCCTCTACCCTTTTACCTTCACTTCAGCTTTGAGAAATCTCTTTTCTGGCCAAGAGAAGACGAAATAGAAGAATCGTTCATCATAATGAAGTCAGATTGATTTAATTCAATGTGGTCTTCCATAGAGCGATGTTGTAGTAGCTCTACGTACAAGCTGGTCTAATTTCAACTTGGCCTCTGTGGTGCATCCCTTCTTGTCTCTCCTGGATTGGTTATTTGGGCAGCTCCGCAACAAGGTCCACGAGGCACTTTCTAGCAGAGACAAAGAAGTCCTGATTCTTCGTGTGCCCTTTGTTTGGCCCGTACTTGCAACATCTTTGGTGATTCCTGCCTCGAATGATTCTTGGCGTATCTCGATACGGTTCTATGATGACAAGAAAATATACGATTGAGCGGCGCATCGACTTGAAAGTCCTCTTGCCTCAAATACATCCCGTTGCCTCCCAATGTTTTCACAGAAAACTGCACCTGGGCTCCTGCCCGGACCCCAACTCGACCAAAGGCACTAACTATGTATTGGCACACCAGTTTGCGTCAATTTAGGGCACCTCTTCTCCTCTTTCTCTCTCCCCTGATCCATGTTCTTTTTACTTTGCCTCGCCGTTGTAGCGTCACATTCAAAAAGTTACTGTGATGCCCTACTTTGGACAATGACTCTTTGGAGAAATACTCGCTCTCGTTTTCCTCGAGGGGGCATTCGAAGATGAAAGCTCTTGTTCTTGGAGGCCAGGCTTCCATCTATTGAGTTTACGTTCAAGGGGTTCCCGATGAGGCGAGAGCAACGAAGTTCTAGGACTTCGGCCTCCCACTGTGACTTCCCAGATTCGGCATGCCGGCCACCTGAGTGCTCCAAGCACTGCCAAGAGATCGAACAGACACTCGGTTTTGTCTTCGATGGTCATTCGAGACCATTGAATCTTCGTGCAGCTTTCCAAAGTTGACTGAAAGTTATGCAAAAGTTGAATCAGGAGATACCCCTCACGCCTTCGGTAATCTCAAAATTGTTCAGATTTGTTGAAATACTCAAGTTTGCCATTCCATCCACGATTATGGCTGTAGGCGACAAAACACATCAACTTCCAGGCACTCTGATAATCCGATATTAGATGTCGACAAGTCGATTAAAGAGCCTCATGCCTTGTTTTTTTTGTTTGACAGTTGCTCTACGGGGTGAAGTTTTACGTCCTAAGTCCTTGAGGGGATCATTCTATTCAATTGGTAGAAGGATGATTTTCCCAACTTCAATTAGGCTTCCGTTGTACCTACCCTCGTTTTGCTTTCAAATATTGAGTATCTCAGATGTTTTTGTGTGGGTGTTTCCAGATGTTCATGAAATCCGCCTAGTTGTAGCATTATGACAATTGGGCAAGAACTTCTCCTTGCAACAGTCCCCATCATCACCAAGTGAGGCATCATGCAGTTGTAAGGAAGGTATAGCGTGCATCACTGTACTCCAAGCTGCACCATGTCCCGGTGTCTTGGATAGGAAACTGTATATTGCAAAGTACTTCAAGGACTTGATGTGCGAAATGATCTCGAGCCATCTGTTGTAGATGCTCATGGCGGTTGGAATCGACGATCATCCTCGAAAGGAACATACTTACCAGAACTTTTCAATTGACGTCTATTCAACGGCGCGTGTCACGGTACCAGCAACTTGTAAACATCCAAAAGCCGCGCATTTCATTCTCATACCGTGCCTAGCGACGCTTCCCAGTCGTTTCTGACACGACTATCTTCATTGTACATTACCCAAAGCTTCAGCCACATTGGTCTAAGTGGATTGGTGGTCTGTTACCTTGGAGCATTCCCATAGACAAGGGCTATGCCACCATTTACATAATCTGTGATACCAGAAAGGTCTTGTTCAGATTCCATGTGATCCCACAAGGCAACAGCGTAAGGCCGAGAAGGTTGAAGGTAGCGTTAGGAGTTGAAGACTTGTAGTCACAAGATAGTCGGCCATTTCCAAAGGCAACTTCTGGCATGTGATATGCATACTCTCTGTCAAGATAAAGACATTCGAAACGCCAGTCCTTTGCTTTCTCGCCAACTACAAAAAAAGTTCGCTTCGGTAGCTCGTCCGATCGCCACCATGAGTCAACCTGCTGCGACCGATGTGGCACGTTTATCCTAAATAGGTTTCTCATAACTCATAAACCGTCAGTTCAGCCATTCAAATCTTCGGGTCCGAATCCGACGAGCCCCGGCTTCCGCTGTTGCGACCATGGGACCGTTTCCTGAGCTTGTGTTCCTCGACGACCACCACGGCCGGTTGGCGGCTGCGACGGCTCTCGCTGATGACCGAGACGAAGATCCATGTAATGCCAAATACGGCAGCGAGAATGGCGTAGGCGATCTTGAACTCTTTGGGAGAGTTAGAGATGTATAGGCCAAGACCGCCGTTGATGATGCCGAGCGGAATGAGGAGGCGGCCAATGATCAGGTGGATGTGTGACCAGATTTGACGGATGCCGTACCTCTTGAATTGAACATGATGGATGTAGCCGAAAATGGGTTGAAAGAAGAAGATGGCCAGGAGGACAAGGCCGATAATTGGGTGGAAGTTAATGGTGCTGATCTCATACTAACGGAATGCATTAGCGGGAAACCCTCGGGATATTTGACGCAGAGCGGATTGTAATTTACCAAACTTGTTCCACCAAATGTGACTTGCTGCGTCAACTTGATACCCAGTGCGGCAGCAGCGATGTAGAGAACGAAGCCGGCCATCTGGATGAGACCGTGGATAAGCCAGCTGAAGCGTCCGGGAATGATCCTCATGGCGATCGAGCCGATGGGAAACACGATGACGAAGGCGATTGTTCCTAATATGCCGTGGATTCTTCTTGTGTGCATCGCCTCCTGAATGTTGAAGCCGACAAAATTGTTGAAGTTTCCTCCGAAACCGTTGCCGCCGTTGCCATTTCCAAACCCATTTCCGTTGCCGTTGCCGTTGCCATTGCCAGGGAAATTTCCGGGAAATTGTTGCCCTAGTACCATCGAAGCTGAGTCCCTCGTCAGTCATGTTCGTCTAGACGAATAACTATTCGCTACTTACCCAAGGCGATGACGCCGAATACTGTGAGTGTTGTTGCGCCCATGATGTGTGTAATTGCGCTGACGTATTGGTTCGAAAAGCAGACACTCGGAACACCAAAGTCTGCGAAACGAACAGAGGAATGGCTTATACTAAAAGACACGAGGCCGGGCCCTCAAGGAAAAGTCCAAGGGCGGCTGTCATTCAGGACACTAATTGACATGGCATTATGCTCCATCGCCTGGTACTTCGTCTGACAACGGAGTGCGCTTGGGGATGTGCGAGCACGGTCAGCCTGCTGTGACCGAGATGACCGACGTGGCCGACGAGCCAATGGGCGCGCCGCCGATTTTCAGTCGATCCTGCGCACGAACACACCAGATGGTGTCATTAGTGCCGTGGCAGGAACAGCAAGAGGTATCAATCCGAACTGATTACCCACGAGTCTCAAAGTATGTTTCTGCTCGCGGTAAAAAGGGACGGCGGAGCAGGGAATGACGCTGAAGTGTGGCTGGGTGGTCAAGCAACTAGATCATGGTGTTTCGACCGCAGACCGCAGGCAGCACGTTCCTACGATGATTGCGCTGACTGTATTGTGAAGCATTAGGAGCAGGAAGGAGTAAAGAGTTTCAACTCAACCCATGGATGATGGTTCCGTCCAAGACTGTTGGTCTGCATCCGTTGGGAGGTCTGCATGACGCGTCTGCGAGGCTCGAGTCAAGTTGGATATGATGAGAGGCTTGGATGGTGAGAAAGACCTCATTGTGGTCGTGCATGAAACCCGGTTCCTGCAGCAGTCGGCGGAGCGATACATCAACGGGCTGACTGCGTTGTTAGTGCCAAGACCGGGCTATTGCAGGACGACCCTATCACAAGAGACACGAAAGATTGACGTTGATTTTAAAAAGCACGCCGTCTGGTTTGCTGGAATTCCAAGTCTGTCTATTATCAGTCAACCCAGCCACGTTGATTTTATGCATCAGGCTGTTCGTTCTTCTGGGCACTGGCCAGCTGGCTCTGTAAACCTCGCTTGCCAACCTGCATTGCTCGTTCGATTTCACGCTCTTCCTCTCGAAGTCGGGCCTTGCCCATTTCGAGGCTTCGCTGCTGTCTCCTCTTTTGCTCTGCGACCTTTTCTTCGTGCTCATGCAGTGCCTTTTCTCTCCGATCTCTAGCTTCCCGAGCCTTGCGCGTCGCTTCATCCTCTTGCTCGGCCGCGTCACCCTCTGGAGGTGGTCCCAGAGTCTGTATGTAGGTCGCGATCATAGGATCCCGCACTTGTGGCTGCAGAGAGATGTATCTGATGTCGACGAGCAGCTGCGGTGGTAGGTGCGACATGTTCGTTTTGTTGTTCAGTGCAGAAAGTGGCAGTGACTTCAGAAGCGTGGCGAGATCTGCCTTGAGTGTGGCTTGGGGCATTTTGAGACGGTTGATGTGCTCGCGATACCACTTCTCACGGTCCTTGTCTTTGATGTAGGGGTCCGTCATGGATGGTTCTTTCCGATGTTTCCTCTTGAACTCTTGCCAAAAGAGCTTGGGTGACGCTTTCTCCTGCAGTAGCGTCATGTACGGTATCCGCGGATCCTTCTTCTCTTCTTTGGCCCGACGTTCCTTGATTTCCTTGATCTTGTCCTTGGTCCACTCCGACCAGGTCTCCTTGCGTGCCTTCATCGTATTGAGAATTGTGTATCTCGGATCCTCAATGATATGTCCATCCTCAATCAGTTTCTCCCACGTGCTGTAGGGACTGATGTTGAAGTCTTCTAGTAAATCTCGGAACAACGCGGCGGCGTCTTCTTGTGAGAACTCGACCCCCTCTGCACCTTCAGGCCACTCGTCCATATTCCCGTCGTCATATTCTCCGGGGTCTAGTCCGTAGGCATCGCCCATTGCTTGCAGTTGAAATGCGATGTCCGCTTCGCTGAATTCTACAGGCGCGTCATCGGCCGGATCTTCTGTACGCTGGCGCTTGGAAGCAGGTCCGTCCTCCCCATCTTGGTCCTCTACTTCGTCATCCGTAACCTCAACCTCCTCGTACTCTGAGCTGTCCTCGTTGTTGTCGTAGGTCGTGGGTTCCGTAGCATCTAGTGTTGGTCGAGCTTGGGCTGTCGGTGGTCCCTCCTTGTCTGTCTCTGCGACACTTCTGATCCCAGCTTTCTCGCGGATTCTGGCCTTGTCCACCTCCAAGATACCAGCCGTAAGCTTTTCTGGAATGCGCCAGTAGCTAGCATTTTTCTCGGGATTATAGACAAAGCGGCGCCCGTACTTTGTGTCGACTAGTAACCAGGGTTCGCATCCGGGGATCGGCACCTTAGATTTCGGTTTGTCCACCGGCTCGGGACGTGGGCGTACATCCCTACCTCCCCTGCCTCCGTGACCGAAACCTCCTCGCTGAGGCAGAGGCTGGTTTTGCGCATTGTATTGTGCAAGATATGCGTTTGCGACGTTGGGATCGGAGAGTTGGGGAACGGTCTGATATTGGAAGAAGCTCGTCGAAGCCGTTGAAGGTGCAGCAGCAGCGTCCGGGGCACTGGGTCTTGTGTATGTCGATTCTTGTGTTTGGCTGTTGTGGTAGTACTTATGTCCGCTTGGCGCAGTGTGCTCTGTCCATCCGGGAAGCAGAGGAAGAGGTGTCGCAGTATTTGCGGTCGGCTTGTACGTTGACTTGAGCATACTGAGCAAGGTTAAGAAATGGTGCGCTCGTAGTGTCTGTGATGCTAACCGTCAGATCACGATCACGATAAAGTTGTTGATTTTCGGAGGTGTTGATGCGAGGAGCGGAATTGAGGCGGAGAATCTTCGGGCATCCGATAAGATAAGGCAGCTTCCAGAGGTTCCCGCGTCTGCAGCCAGCTCGGGACCTAAAGCGTCACAGCTCACGAGCTCGAATCCCCCAATCAAAACGCCACATACACCGGAAGACATTCAAGGTGGAAGGCTCGCCCCAGGGACAATTGGCCGGAGGATCTGCATGTTGATCAAGTGACTGCGGCTAGTCGTTGGCGCTTGTTCAACTTTCATTGTCTGCCGTCGCTCCTTTTGATTCTTATAGACTCGGCTCACGTTGGGTGTGTTTGAGCTCTCTCATCACTACCGCTCCCTCGATCAACACCCACCGTCGCAGCAAGAAGTCGTCGATGTTTCAAGCAGCCTTTCGTGCAACTCGACGACGGTGACTGCTCAAGATGGCCCCAGCCCGTCGGGACAGTGGTTCAAGCGGAAATGCTGTCGCATCCGCATTCACCAGGTTTTGGAAGGTAGCGTACTCGCTCGGGTTCTTCTCATACAAGCAAGGCTGCGAGATCGTCTGACAGAGTACCTGTAGAGAACTCATGCGCCAGACTACCTCGGATTTGCGATTCTCCTTACTGGGTGGATCGTGGTAGGTTCTTCACGATGCATGTTCATGGCATAGCTCCCAGTGCTGATGACTTCTTTAGATGCTGTTATTTATTGAGCCATTCCACCGCATGTTCTTCATCAACGATCTGCATATCTCATACCCTCATGCCGAGGTCGAGCGCGTACCTGTTTGTTAGTGCACAGATGGAGCCTTGGAGCTTTCTTGAGAATATGACTGATACCTTCTTAGACATGAACTTTGTATACGCCCTCTTCATACCGCTGGGCGTGTTGGTTGCGTATAATGTTGTCACAAAAGCATCGCCTCACAAGCACGAGGTCACCTACCTGTCCTTTGCCATCGCCATCATCATGGGCTCCTTTCTCACGGACCTCGTCAAGAATACTGTCGGCCGACCGCGTCCCGATTTGCTGGCCAGATGTAAGCCGGCGACTGGCACCAAGCCTGACGTGCTTGTTACCATCGATGTCTGCACTGAGACTGCGCACCATCTCCTCCATGATGGTTGGCGGTCCTTCCCGTCGGGCCATTCGTCTTTCTCTTTTTCTGGACTTGGCTTCTTGAGCTTATTCTTGGCTGGCCAGCTGCACATTTTCCGACACAACAGTGGAGGCCGAGACCTTAGCCGCGCCCTCATTTGCCTTCTGCCGCTGCTGGGGGCTGCACTCATCGCCATCAGCCGGTGTGAGGACTATAGACACGACGTATATGATGTTTCCGTGGGCTCTTTGCTTGGTTACGTGGTTGCGTACTGGAGTTATCGACGACACTGGCCGAAGTTGACCGCCAAGGAATGTCATGAACCCCATCCATATCCTGGATCGGACCCCAAGACTGGGTGGAACCGCCTGCGAGACGAGGAGGAAGCTGGGGACTCGCGACCCGACGTAGGCTACGAGATGACCCAGCTAAATAGCCAGAGACACTAATCACTGTCAGTAGGGTCCTTCATAGAGTACGAATGCAACAAACCAACCACCGACTTAGCCATCTACACACGTAAGACTAATCACTATATTGTTTCTCGTGTTTACTGCATTCTTGCCTTGCTTTCTTCTGCTTCATCTTTAGCCTGGTTTATCACCTCTGCATTGCATGCCATTTTAGAGCTCACCCTGGGAAACCGCAGCATCGCATTTGCATCTTGGCAGCAACCTATCAGGGTTTTGGGGGTCTGAGATTCCGGAAATTTGGGGGCATCAATTCTATTGGTACATCAGGGTTAAGGGCAATCATCACGCCCCATCTATGTTTTTGAATTCATCCATGCCATTATTTGTCCTCCGTGGACTCGTCCTTTGCCAAATCATGCTCCTTCAGCAATTCCTTGATCTCCTCTGCGGTCCAGAGTCTGTGGTAGATCTTGCCGTCGCTCGTCTGGCCAACGGTGGCGAATTCGACTGTTTACATTCGGTTAGTATTAATTCGCAGATCGAAGGGGGGTCATGGCAATAACGTACGCTTCTCCGCGCTCAGCTTCGTTGAGTCCATGGTCTTGCTAAGAACCTTGACCGCCATGCCACAAGCCTCCTTGAGAGTGCAATCTTCCTTGTAGTCCTGCTTCAACAAGCTCTCTGCGCTAGCTCTGTTGGCACCGACAGCCGTCGCCTTCCATCCGCCGTAGTTGCCTGAAGGGTTGCTCTGGTACAGCTGGAACTGTCTACGAGGGTCCCATCCGGCGTAGATGAAGGAGACGCCAAACGGTCTCAGACCACCGTGTTGTGTGTATCCTTGCTTCAGATCGCATAGTCTCCGGACGAGCTGCTCGCATGGAATGTCTTCGTTGTAGGTGAGGAGGTATCTTTGGGCGGCCTGACGGGCATAGTTGATCAGGATGTTGGCGTCAGCCGTCATACCTGCAACGGCGGCAAGCATGTTGCTAGGAGGCAAGAGCGTTAGAGTCTAGAGATATAGTGCTGAGCCCACAACTACGTACTCGTTGACGATGTACAGCTTCTCCGCTGAAGTGTCTTGCTCCAACAGCTTCGAAGTCACCTTGCGCTCGGCGGCCAAAACGATGCCATCCTTGGCGAGGATGCCAATGGCAGTTCCAGCGTGAGAGATAGCCTCAAGGGCATATTCAACCTGGTAGAGACGGCCCTCGGGGGAGAAGATTGTTGTCTAACACAAAGTGTGAGCTTGCTGCCCTACTAGGATGGAGGGGACGTAGAGCAAGGGAAGAGCGGGGAGGGACCTTACGCGGGAATCGTATCTGCGTGACATGATGGGCGAGCAATCGAGTTGCACTTGACTGTGACTGAGGATTCGATTGCGGTACTGATCTCGTTTGTGAAGCCGACGATCGGATTCGTGTGAAGTTGCGGCAAGATGGTTTGTTGGTCGTCTGCAGGGAAGGCTACGACTTTGGGTGCAGCTCGATGAGGCAAGCTCCAGGCAATCGACGCACGCGTTAGCTCCTTGCGCTGCTAGCCAGCCTGGGGGAGCAACCGGGGGAGGGCTAAGCCGCTGAGGTAAGGATGGTCCGAGCTTTTGCCGGGAGGCTCTTACCTCATCGTTTTGCTTTCCACCTCAGACGGGGGCCAGAGGTTTTCTCTCACCTATCTCACCGAAAATAGGTAATCAGGCATCAAGGCCACAACAATGCATCCCCCGCCTCCCCGGCATCCGTGCACTTCTCACCGAGCGATGGGCCCAAGATCGTGGTTAACGACGCTTACCTAATGACAGGATGTGGAGGCGGTTCGGCATTTTCCCTCCAACCTCGCGCCGTTTTATCGCAGCGCACCGCACCGCAACCCACTCCATCACCTCCACCTTTGCGCAAGCTCCCTTCTGCTCCTCTCCCACACAACCCAAAAAGCGGCACGCGAACATCGCTCCCACCACGATCGACCTTGATTTCGTTGTCGCAAACTGTGTCGCGCGACGTTATACTTCTTATCTGTGTTGGAACTCACTCGAGAGGGACGATTGGAAGGGTTCCCGCGCGGTCTGCGCTCTTCGCATCGAGCCTGTGGTGTCGCGCGCGTATCTTGGATGGGTCACATATCATAGTCTTTTTTTTTCCTGCTCTGCCGTAAAATCCAATGCATGCTTGAGAAAGACAGAGGACACCGGACCTTCCTGAATCGACAACTGGAGTAGATCCCGTACCTTCCCCCAAAGGTGCACCATCGCGCTCCTTCCCAACAAAGGGAGACGGACGTTTGAACGCTTCCACCTCTCCTTCCTGCCACCGCTGGCAACAAAGCCATTATGTCTGGTAAGTGTCGCTTCACGCTGCCCCGCAGCCAGCCACCCCTCGTCTTTCCCCCAAAAAACATACACACAAGCACAAGCACGCACACATACCTTACACTGCCGCATTCTTTACCAACAAGATCTAACCAGTATGGTTCGTAAAGGAGAACCGGAGCCTCGCCGCTCTGTGCGCGCAACCAAAGGTCAGCATACAAAGGCCTTCGACGACCAACCTATCGAACCGCCCAAGAAACGAGGAAGGAAGAAGAAGCAAGAGGAGGAACCAGAAGAAGAGATTATCCGCTGCGTCTGCGGCGCAACTGAGCAGGATGGCGACTCAGAGGAGCCTTGGATCGCTTGCGACAAATGCACGGCATGGCAGCACAACGTTTGCATGGGTATGAGTGTCTTTACGGAAGATCTCCCTAAAAACTACTACTGTGAGCAATGTGCTCCTCAGGATCACAAGGAACTACTGGCTCTCATGGAGCAAGGCGAGCGCCCGTGGGAGTCTCGCCGCAAGGCTTACGAAGACGAACAGAACGAGAAGAAGAAGAAAAAGAAGAAGGGCGGCAGAGCTGGAAAGCGCGCCAGCGACCCCAAAGAAGAGTTGTCGCAAGACACGAGGAGTAACAAGGCCGAGGATTCACCCGCTCCCTCAGAACCCGCCAAGGAGAAGAAGGACAAGAAGGACGCCGCATCCAAGGCCGCCACTGGCAAGCGCAAGACGCGAGAGGAGACTGGAGAAAAGGAAGCAAAGGTAAGCCTTCCGTCTTCCCAAAGCCTCGCGCGAAGCATTGCTAACTCTACGCTTTCTAGACGCCTGCGCCAAAGCAACGCAAAGTCTCGGATCCAGAAGCATCCCCTGTCGTCAATTACACCGCACCGGCCGACCTAGATGCAAAGGTCAGCGATCTCCCCGAGGATCGCAAGGGACCCGCCCAACTCCTGCAAAAGGCTGTCGGCGGCAGCCTCACTGCTGGTGTCAAGGACAAGACCATCAGTCTCCCAAAAGACACCACTATTGCAGCTAAAGCGGAGCGTATGGCACTCGAGATTGAACGCGCGGTTCACGATGCACACCCGGACCGGAGCCAGTACGCAATGCAGGCGCGGATCCTATATGCGAATATGAAGCTGAACGGCGACTTAACCAAACGCTTATTGAAGCGCACTCTGTCGCCAACTATGCTAGCCACAATGTCTGCCGACGAGCTGGCTACCAAGGAGAGGCAGGAGGCCAACGCTCAGCTGAAGGCCATCTCTGAGAAGCAGTCGATCCTTATCACCGAAGATGGTCCTCGTATGAGGAGAACACACAAAGGCGAAGAGATCGTCGAGAACGAGTCCTTCCATCAGAATGACGAACGCAGGTCTTTCATAAGACGACCAAGTGGCCGAGAGGGGCAGGCTGGCATCAAATCCGACGGAGAATCGCACTATGAGAACTCAGTGGAGCTTCCTGCCCATGCTGGTCTACACATCGATACCCGTGGAGCCCGACACTCTCCCAAGCATCCCGACTTCGACATCAACAAGGTTTACGCAACCGTCAAATCTCCCACGGGCACACACAATCGCCGGCCGTCGGCGCCAAACCATGGCCCCGGTGTTGACGCAGACGTGGATAGACTTCTGCAGGAAGAGACGGACTCTCCACCCTATTCGCCAACTGATGAGACAGATCCTGATGTCATTTGGCGTGGCCACTTGGTAATGAGCTCGATTGCCGACTTCCCGGCTGCCGCCAGGTTTGTTGGTGGCGCCAACCTCTCTACCACCATTGCATTGCCCTGGACCAGCCTCATCCCAAAGAAACTCACGGTTGCTGGACGCATAGACGAACAGAAGGCGATAGAGTATCTCTGCGGCTTGCGCTACGCTGACCAGACCGACATTGTCGTCGTGGCAATAACGCCGTCGTCCGAGGTTTATAGACGGGAGTTCCAGGCCCTCATTGACTATTTCGTCTCGAAAAAGCGCTACGCTGTTGTTGGAGATAAGGGCGTGGGCAATGTGAGGGACACCTACTTGGTTCCTGTCCTTCCGGGGGACAGCAACATGCCAGAGTTCATGCTCAACTTTTCGGATAACCTTGTCCCTCAGAAGAGGACGGAGCCTATGCTATTGGCTGTCTTCGTGTACCGCAATACCCCCAGACAGCCTCAGTTGGGCGGCACCACATCTCAATCACCCGTCACCAATGTGCCAACTCCCCCACAGAGCGGCGTCCCTCCACGACACCCCTCGATATCTGGCCCGGCATTCTCGCCAACGGTTGCCCAGGGCCCCTTCCAGCAACCGGGCCATCCTGTTGGCAACACTGCCCACACTTTACAGGAATATCCAGCACAAGGGGCACATCAGGCTGTTCCGTCTAACCAGCCTCCCACGGGCTATACGGCCGCTCGCGGCGCTGAACTCGAAAATCAACAACGTCAACAACAAGGCCAGGCGCTGGCACAAGAAGTTCTGGGCCCTTTGATCAACAGTCCTACGATGAAGTTCTTGCTGCCTCAAGCCTACCAGATGTCGCGGACAGAGTGGGAGGTCGTTCGAGGCATCTTGGAGAGAGACCTGCGGGCGCGAAATGACCTGACCCATCTAAGCCTCCTGTTGGAGAAACAACCGCCAGCTGCTAAGGGCAGCGATATTGCCTCTCCGGCTCCGCAAGGCGCGCAGGGGGTTGCGCCATCAGCGTGATCATGGGTTGTTATTGGATGGGCAAACCAGTAAAGTTTGCTTGCAAAAGCGTATATCCTCTCATTCGCGGTACATAGGTAGCTGTTTATTGAGTTTTACGCGAGGTCTTGGGACTGAGAGACGGAGATACCGCTCCCTCGTAGGGGGCATTTGGGCCTTTGCTAAATGGGGATTTGCTATGGAGTTCATTGTCTAGCTGTATTGAAATAGGGCAATCAAAGCTATTCTCTCATGTTCCTTTTGTGTAGCTGTATCGTGATTTGGTTTAGTAGCTGTTGTCGGCAACAATCAGTCTTAGTCCAAAGTCGACCTTTGTTCGCAAGAGCTGTTGGAAGAAGGATATTGATCCTGGCCGACTACTTTGTCCTCCCTCTCTATCGTACAGATAGATACTACTGTATGGTTGAGTTCTCTATGGATAATTAGGCTTCTCCTAGCTTCATATTCACGTTTCCCGGAACACGGCAATTCGTTGATTCTTGGCCTTTGTGGTGGAACTCGGTCAAAGCGATGCCGCCAACGAGTCCAAAGTGCAAACTCAACTCGCCAAGATCTCTCATCTCGGTCATTTCCAGTGCTGGGTCTGTCGCGAGTCAACAGCCCGGGCTGTCATCCTCTGCGACCCATTAAAGTGCTGAAACGGCTGTCAACAGGCAGTAAGTCAGAGACAGCACTTGCTTCTTTCGACGGGAACCAATCCCCCACCTCCCGTCCGGTTTATCTACCTATCTTCCACCGTCGGGTGCATTCAGTGTACAACGAATAGTAAGACGGCAAACACTCCTACCTACCTTATACTTAATGGCACAGCAAGGTAGGTATCGGGAACACACCCCGGCCCCGGGAGCCCGGTTCGCACTGCCACTGGTTGGCTGAGCAGGCCAACGAATCGAAGACGGTTCAGCCACAGCATTTTGCCGGGTTTATGCCTTGCACCCCACCACGCCATGACGACAACCTTGCTGGATTTAGAAACACGGGAAGCATTGGGTTGAGCGGGCATGGGGGGTGGGTTGTGCATTTTATTTAAGGCTGGCTGAGACTGGGTCTGGACCGCCTTTTCCCTTGAGAGTAGACTTCCATTGTTCAAATTAAAACTGCTTGAACCGTTTCAACCTTCTTTCGACATCTTCAAGCTCAACTGTTCATCTGTCCAACCGTTGCTTCAGTTGCTACGTAGTCATCTGCAAGTATCCGTAAGAGAGCTCCAGCCGTGACGTCACATGCGCATCTATTTGAGCAACAGTCAAGATCTTTAGCAACTAACAACAACGTAGAATTCCCATCTACACACTACCAAGCTCTTCCATCACCAACCACAATCACAATGGCTTGCGGCCCAGCTTCCTCCGGCCTTATCAACCGCAACGGCCCCGGCAGCGCCGCCACTTCCATCATCGACAGCATCGTCAAGCCCGCCGAGGCCACGGGCGGCAAGACGAAGTGCATCGAGTGCGACGGATACGAGTGCTGCTGCATCCCCATTCCCTGCACCGTCATGTAAAGGGGATCCTGCTGCGGCAGGTGAGAAGTACAATTTGGCTTGGATTTGGGGCCTTCCTGGAGGGCGGAATGTAGCGACGCTGTGGAGGATTGATACCGTTTGTTGCTTTTGATATCTTTGACGCTGGTGCTATACGAGTTTAGCATGAATTTATGATTTGCCTTTGTGGCTATTCTATCGTCTACGTCGTTGACTCCAAAGCTGTTTGTCCCTTGCAAACCCCGTGGAGAGCACCTACGTTCGTCGTCTGATTCAATATCATGTTGCGGGACCATCTCCTTCTGCATTGCCTTGTCTTGTCGACGCCCGTTTCTCGTGGCTCATCCCTAGTCTAGTCGGGTATGAAATTGGGTATCAATGCTTGCCGAAAACACCACGAAACTTTTGCTCATCACCGCCGCCACCACTCTGCCGACCAATCCGTGTATTCAAACCCCAGGATGCTCAAAGGCCCATGGAAAGAGGGCCCTCAAGCTATCTTCACATGTAGCAGCTGATATGTCATTCCCTTGCTAAAGAAACAAAGCATCCGCCTCTCCCCATACTTCTTGCTCTCTTGTCTGGGCAAAAGTCTCCGCTTCTTTACTAGTCAGCTCGCCGTCAACGACTGAGCTGATGATATCTGGTACTTTCGGTGTATCAATGCTTCCTAAGCCCTCGAGAACTCGCTTGGCCGTGTCAACCTGTGCTCGAATCGCAGCTGTTTCCGCTCTGGTACGATCGAGATTGGATTGCATCAGCGCAATGGCCGATTCGCGAGCTTGATGGGGTCGATATTCGTTCAGGACGTGGTGGAAGTTGATGAAGATGGTGCGCAAATCTTCAATTTTCGCAGCAGCCTTCGACTGGTTAGTTTGAGGGGAAACGGGGAAAGGCCGCGGTTCACTTACGTCGTCTGGCACCGTAGCCATGACGGCAACGAGCTCGAGAAAGTTAAGCAGCAGAGACTTGGCCATTTTCTTGAGCTCGAATGCTCGATCGAGATGCTTTCCGTCCTTCTCCTCCGAATGCGCCGGTACCAATCGCTTGATTTCACCTTCCTCGAGAGAAGGAAGCTTATCGTCGAGCTACGCGGATCATCAGCGTCCCCGTTTCCAATCGACCGTCACGAGCCGAAAAGACATACCGTATAGTTTCCGCCCAAGACTTTCCATGTTCCTGCTGGCGGCTCAGCCGGAGGTTGGAGATTCATGAGGCTTTCGGGAACATCTGGTATGCGGGCTGGCAAGTTCTTGACAGCAACGCCATCCTTTTCTGCTTGCGCTTTTCGCAGCTCTTCTATCCTGGCGACGTTTTCCGGGGTAAAGTCTCTCCAGAACGGCGGCGGGTTGGGGAACGTCGAGGCCAGCGCATTTTGCGATGGCTCTTCTGGATTGTCGGCCATGCGTATGGCGAGGGTATCGTCGCTGAGAGCCGCTGGATAATCTCAGGTCGGTTAAGGGTTGCAATCGTTCCCTAGTTGTTCGTGTGATGAAATTCCTGGAGTGTATTTGTCTCGGTAGCGTCGAAATGGTGGAATGTGGGTGAGAGTTTAATGCAACTACGAATTGCGCGACGGGACCTTGAAGGCACGGACAGCTGAAGATCGGCCTTGTCGAGGCAGCAGGAGTCAGGCCCGTCAGCAAGGTCGGTTGGAAAGCTATGGGCACCCGGGGTAGCGTCGGCAGGCCTTTCGCGCTCTGCTAACCCCGCTGTGCTTGAATCGAACTGGCGCCAACTTTGCCCACCTGGCACCTACACCTTGTCACCTCCACTTTCCAGGCCAGAGCAAAGGTACGGCTTCGCTACCACGCTACGTCGTTTGCGTTGCTTCCATTCAAATCTTAGCCCGAATACAAGTTCGCCCGGCTTTCCGACTTTCGACGCCTCCTCGCCATTGAGCATAGTCCTCGCCATATCTGAATCTGCGGAGCATCCGCGCACATTTAGGTATCGTCAAAACGCGTTCATACCTGCCATGGCCGACGTACGATCCCTCCTCCGTCAACAACGTGCTGCCAGACGAATCGAGCACCCTCACGCCGCCTACTCTGATGCGGGCAAGCTCCTCTGCACCCTCTGCCACGAGGCGATCAAGTCTGAGTCTCTTTGGGACAGCCATATCCGTGGATCCGGGCATACGGCCAAGGTCAAGGCGGTGCAACAAGCGTCCACGGGCGCGAGCGGATCGGCGGCCGCGAACGGAGTCTCCTCAAACAAGCGGAAACACGACTCGGATGAGGACATGGAAGATGACGACGCAGCCGATGCGGTGCGGAAGAAGCGAAGCAAGGGGAATATGGGCACTCCTGCTCGCCTGTCCGCTGGCGAGTCAGACCATGATCGCAAGGACGTGACACTCACACCACCTTCGCTGAACCGCCGAACGTCCACCACACCAGTACAGGGGGTTGAGATTCAGATGCCGTCGCGCCCGCATACTCCTGCGCATAGAGATGCGACTTCTTCAAATTCGACACCCATTGTGCAGCCCGTCGGTCCCTCGCCATTGATCCCGCAAGAGGAGTTGCCGACGAAGCCGGTCACTGCTGGCCCGGCAACACAACAGAATGGCACGGCTGGGAAGACTGCTGGAGGAACTGTTGACGAGGACGAGTGGGCAGCGTTTGAGGCCGATATTGCTGCGACAACAGCACCGTATTCGGAGGACGCCGTCATTGCTGCACCAGCCATGACGGCTGAGGAGACTGCAGCAGCAGCGAAGACAGAGGAGGAGGAACAAGCAAAACGACGTCTGCTTGCGGAGAAAGACCTACTTGATGAGAAAGAGGAGGCTACTCGGGCACTGGAAACGGAGTTTGAGGATATGGAGGAGCTTGAGGCTCGGGTTCGGAGATTAAAGGAAAAGCGGGAGGCTTTGAGGAAGCAGAGCTTTACGGGCACCACTGCGCCTGTCGAAAAGCCGGCTGAAGCCAGTGGCAAAGAAAACGTGGAAGTCAATGACGACGAGGAAGAGGATGACGAAGACGACGAGGACGGGGACGATTTCATGGGCTTCCGATACCGCTCATGACAATCGCCTTGTTCAGTTGAGCGTTCTTTTGTCTTTGTTCCAAGCCCCCGATCATGTTACAATGGGAGCCCCAGACGTTTTATGTTGTATAAATACTGTAATTTTACACCTTCACTTCTGGTTAGTAAATTCAACGTCCCCAGGCAATCCCTTTCAGTCACTTGTACATCTCGAAGCTTGACATAAACATTTTGATATTATTGAAATCCTTCCTAACTACAGTAGACATTACTTTTTCACCATTAACACCCTTACTAAGGGAGAAATATGTCGTCCCCATAAACTTCCATCGATATATCACAACCGAAACCCATGCAGGCAATCAAACTACCAGGCGGCCAATGCTGTTGGCGCGCGAGGCTTGTGTACAGGAGCTGTGCCGGTCTGGTAGACAGTCGCGGTAACCGTATTATAGACGGTAACGAGAGCCACAGAGACGGAGCAGACCGAGTAGGTCGGCAAAGCGTTATCGGTTGTCGTGCCCGTCGCCGTTGCGGTTGCCGTGGCCGTGGCAGTGAGAGTAACGGCGGAGTCGCTGGGGACATCGGTCGGCTTGACGCACTTGCTGCCGTTCCAGTGGTTGCAGTGGTGGGCTGAAGTCGGGTTGGAACCATTGCCATTGTCATCATCATCGCCGCCGTCGCCGCCATCACCGCCATGTGGAGGCTTGTTGGTCGGCTTACCGCCGTTCGAGCCGGTGTGCGTTGCCGTTGCCGTTGCCGTTGCCGTTGCAGAGGCGGAAACCGAGTCTGTCTGGGTGGCTTGCTCATCGTCATCATGGCCCGGCGCAGTCGTCTCAGAGCCCCCATGGCCAGTGCGCGTCTTCGTCTTGGTGTGTTCGTGGTCTCCGGGCGGCTTGGTCTTGGTAGTTGCTGAGCCATCAGGGCCTTCGCTGATGACTTCGGTGCAGGTGACGGTGACTTGTTCCTGCTCCTCGGCGGTCTTGGTCTTGGTAACGTGGACGGTTCGGGTCTCGGTCTGAGTTACTGGTTGGCGCGTGACTGTGAGGGTAGCCGTGACGGTCTCCTGGACGAAAGAAGCGGAAGCGGTCTGGTAGACTGTGGAATGGGCGGTCTCGGTCTTGGTGATGACGCTCGGTGTGCCCTCCGGCAGACAGGGACAGGTGTTGGGGTTTGGCGGCGTTCGTGCTCTCAGGTTATCGGGACGGGCCGCCGCGATTGTGGCCAAGGAGAGGACTGACAAAGTCAGGAAGCTACGTTGATGGACCATGGTGACGACGGTTCCCTGGTACTTGAACAGATCAATCGAGAATATGAGAAGTAGAGAAGCTCGGAGAGTATTTGCTATTGCTGGTGGGAGTGGGAAGCGGACCAGTGTAAGTGTGTTAGCTGAAGCTGATGATCAAGAAACACAGCATCTTGTCTGGAAAGATGGCGGAGTTATATGCTCGTCATCTATGCTGCGCGAGTATCTATTAGACAGTTTGCTTGCTGTAAGGCTTCTGGTGAACTTCAGGTTTGCGCTGCTGCCGTAGGAATGTCGTTTCCCTGTATTGCGACTTATTGCTCCACGAAGAACAATAGAGCCTGCCGAGGGTACGGAAAACCGGAGACAACTGCCTCTACAAATCTTTGGAGGGGGTTTCCATATTGTATAGCATTTCCCATGGCCATGAAGCCGTCTTCCGCTTGGATGGTCTTCAACCGAAAATGGACTGTGATCATGCCGTATTTGGCGATGAAGGGGGTTTCTCAAGTCAATAGTCCGTAGTTGAGCCCGGTTTTAGGGACCAGGGAGATGTGAGGAGGGAAAGAAGTGACACAGGGCTCAATATTGACGTCTGTGTCCCCAAGGGAGAGAGCTCTTGACTTCAATCCTTTCGCTGATAAGATAATCCGTCAAGCGTAAGCTTTGCGCGAGTCAAAAAGCAATGAAAGCCATTGGATATCATGCATTATGCGGTGGATACGCCGCAAAGATGTCGGGCAGGACGCATCACAACTGCGACGGAACGAATTGCCCCCATTGGGTGTTCGGCGATTGCCCGTGGAATTTAAGTGAGGAAGAAGCCGTCAGGTCGGGTCAGTGCAAGGTCCAGGTTTCGAACACACTGCCGGGTCCTCCAGCTTTTTTTTCGTCCCAAAACACCAGAAAACCGCTGCGTGGAGCTCGGGCCTGGCCGTCCCGTCCCGCTGTGGGGAAATCTCGCGGAGAAGATGATATTCCGACACCGAGTCCGACCGCCTGCCGGAATGAGAACGTCATTCCATCGTCGCAATCTTACGCTTTCTGCCACCAGCATCATAATCCAAACACGCGCCATCAACCAGTCCCTCACGCCATCGTCTTGCCAAACACTGCTTGGTAGCAAAGCTCCGTCCACTCTTTTATGCTATCTTAGTTCTGATATTCACCGCCCACGACCGGCACTGGCCTTAAGATTTGCCGAGGGCAGCGCATCGCACGACTAGGGACCGACCCGCCGATTTCTCGATTCGCGATGGGCATTTGTGCGTCATGCCTCGGGCGGGGAAACAAGGACGTCTATGACGAGGTGGGTGACGTTGCGGGCTGGCGCACTCGCAGCGTAGCATGCAGCGGCTGACGGGCTTTCCAGGACGAGGAATCGCGACTTCTCTACGACGATCCAAACAATGTGCACTACGGCAGCTTCGGAGAGCAGAGTGTCAATGGACAGGAGGACCCGATGGAGGTGCAGCGAGAGACTGAGGCTCTGCAGCGAGTCGTAGCGAAAACGTCCGAGTACGTACTGACTCTCGACCCAAGCTCCGGGACGGCGGGCTTGTTCTCGTGTCAGGACCGGGAGTGCTAACATCGGACTTCCTAGCAATATGGTCGACATCTTCGAGATTGCCCCGCAGGATCACGCACATCGCTCTGCGCCGACTACATTTGCGTATGCAGGGCAAGAAGCCCGCATCGTGCGGTACCAGCATCTCCTTTCAAAGCTGGCGTCCAAGGACGACGCCCCAACCGGTGTTCAAGTGGATTGGCTTCCCCAGGAAGATGACACCATCGAAATGCGACACGGCGTACCAGCAGTCAAGACCGAGTTGGACAAGCCCCTTGTCGGTACATTCGCCGATGCAGCAGCGGCAATGGCTTGAAACTCTTGGTCATGAATCATTCTCCTGGTTTCTGCCCACCCGAGCTCACGGGCAGGGCGGCTAGGCTATGCTCCTTATTCTTGCGCTGTCTTTCTATCGAACATTCGTATTGGTCGACGCATGGTCAGGGTCCCGTCGGATTACGGCAACATGGGACGGAATGGCATGGAGTGACGACATCTTTTTCTCTTTTCCCTCGATACCCCTCCAAACACAGTTCGCAGACACACGCTTCTCAAAATTCCACCCACACAAAATCAGAGCAAGCACAATCGCACAACCGAGAAGCATCCACATTCACTCACATATCGCATTTTCTGTTTGTTTGTTTGTTTTTCTCCCCCTTCTTCCATTTTCTATTTCCAAACCCTGTACTTGGTTCGAAACCCTTGTATAAAACGTCTGGGCAACAACGAGGTTATGAGAAAGGTGGACACGATGGGCCCAAAAGACCACGAATTATCCGTAATCAATGAAAAATTCCCTCCATCCCACTTTGGAGCCCCCCTGGTTCGTACCATGGCGGGCCAATGACTGTGTCTCGAATATTCTTCAGCGGCAGGCCATGGGTTGCCTAGTCCATTGAAAGATGGCCACGTGCACCTCCGGCTGATGTTTACCTTTTCTAGTGTGGACCCTTTGGCAAGGAATGTTGCATCCTAGTTCGGGCCATGTTTGGAAGCGACACCTTTAGCTTGGATTTCGGCCGACCTTTCGGGGCGGACGAGCACATCAACACTGGACAGGAGGGAAGCATGTAGAGGCTCATATTAAGACTCTGATGCCCGCCATTCAGGGTTGTGCGGGAGTCTGTGCGGTTCCCGTGGCTCATTGGCGGAGACGAGTCCAAGAAATGGTACCTTGAATGTGAAGTGGGATGGACGGCATAAGGAGGGGTGGTGTGCTGCGGCCAGATGGGGCGGCCTCCCAGTCCCATCTCATGAAGCCCGACACAACCCACCATTCCTCTCGTCCCTCTTCTGTCCCCAGTCTCTCCTACGCCAAGCCCTTCTTTCTGCTCCTCCCGCTCCTCCCACCACTTTGGCCTCAGGTCAGATGACAGGTACGCTTGTCAGTGTGCTGTGCTTACAGGGACCCTGGGGAGGGGCACTCGCGGGAGTCTTTGAGGGGGCTCATCCCAAAGCCGCGGGGTCTCGCCTCACTTGCTAGACAGCGACACGTGAGAACGGATGACGTGCCTTGAGGAACATAAACTTTACAAGCTCGCTGTAGAAACACGAAATAACAAAAGGAGCAGGAGCGAAGAGGGGCTGGATGTTTGCTTGAGGGCCGCTACTCGTCGTACCTGTGCTGTACCTAGACCAGATCGACGCAATACCGCCTCCTGTCCCTTCGCCATCGACTATCGCGTGCCACTCTCATTCGCCGGCAGAGTCTGCTTTCTGCAACTTACTTACCTGATAAGCACGCCAAAAACCTGCTGGATGGGCAGCCGTGCAGGAAGGAAAAAGTGGGAGAGCTTTGCTTCATCAATCCCTCCTTAGTCATGTGTGCCCTGGAGAAGGAAGCATGACTGCCACGCTTGGAGTTGCCATCATTCGGCTCCCAAAATTCAATAGTCTCTAGGTCCGAGCCGTTCGAGCTGGGCTTGCCAAAATGCGTGTCTGTATGGCCAAGGCCTTCTAGGCAGGGGACAGAAGAGTCAATTCGAAATGACGGAAGGGACTCCGAGGACAGCGTGAGATGAGCATACAAACTAAGCAAGGTGCTGCTGAGGGGCCCATCATTCGAGTCCCTGTCGCCGTCTAAGCGGCGGACCAGGTTCGCGACGAAGCATCCTACACGAAGCGGTCTCTTGCGGGCACCAAACGCACACAACACTTTGACTGCCAACGAGGGCTGAAATTAAGTATGTCGAGATGCTCTCCGGGTGAAGAAATAAAACTGTACAGGATCCTGTAGCCTCCGGTCTGGGAAATTTAAACCTTCGCCCGCCCAACCTGAGCAGAAGTGACCATGAATAAAGTGAAGAAGAGGAAGAAGAAGAAAAAGAAAGAAGAACAAAAGAGACCAAAAATGATGCAGAATCAGCGAATGAACGGCCGTTACGTGGTTCAACTTGGAAATTCCCCCCAAAGCCAGGGTCCGACAGGAAACCTCTCCAGTCCCGCAGTGTGTCAAAGACTTGCTTGTCGCTTTTCCCTCAATCTTTCTTCGTCAATCGATTTTCCGCACCATTGTTTCCGCGCACATTCCATTCCGTTTCGTCATATCGTCGTCCCCTCTAGATGCGAGGGAGGCTCGAGAGCCACTGATAGTAGAAGCCAAGTCAGCAAACGGCAGTCCTGTAGCTGTGGCACACACACTCTCTCGCAGCACGCACACACACCACACCCCCGACTCGGCTTACCCCTGAGCAGCAAATCCGCCACTCCCACCATGCCGCACAAAACAGGTCCAGCAAACGAGGGGCATTCGTTTATGGAGAAAAATTCGGAGAGGGAGGTGAGGGGAAAAGGGAAGAGCCGAACCAAAGAAAAAAAAAGTTGCAACATACCCATATAGGAGCCCCTCCATGGACCATGATCAAACCATCCAGCAGCAAAGCAGCAGCCAGGCAGTAGACGATCCATCAGGCCAACAGATTCACCCGTGTCCAATGCTGATTGTTCATTTCTTGGATCTGGCGGTTGACTTCCTGTATCTCGAGGTTTGTCCGCTCGATCGTCGCCTTGCGATTCCCTTCGCGGCACCACCGAGCGACGTCTCCTTGCATTTTGGTTAACCGACGATATTTCTTGTCCATATCGTAGCACAGCTTGCATCGGTCCTCGTTTGTGATGGTTTCGTACACCAGCTTCAGTCCGCATGTTTCGCCCGTTCGGTACTCTTTGTTGCATTGCTGTTTGAACTGACCCCATCTCCAATATCCGCAGGACCAACGTGTTTGATAAAAGTAACACATTGTTCCTCTTGATTCTCGATCACCCCCTAAGGTCTTCTTCTTCTCTCTTGTCTCTTTCTTTTCTTCTTCCCTTCCGGTTGTCTCTTTCCTCTCTTTCGGTATTTTCTTTTTCGATGTTGTTTGTCCCCGTCCCCTGGCGGGCCGGTCCGTCTGGCTAGCTAGAGAAGGCAACTAGCTTGTCGATGCGCAATGTGGTGGAGAATAGAATGGAGGAGACAAGGAGGAAGAGGAGGAGCGGTGGCAGCAGAACCAAGAGAGGAGTAGAAGTGGTTCGTTTCGTTTCGGGGGTTTCGGTTAGGATATGAAGTCACGGATGCCAGGTTTGGTACTGGACTGTTCAGACTCTGTTCAGCCAGACAAAAGGTTTGTTAGCCATCTTTTATTTATGTTTTTTTTTTCCTGTTCTCTCATTCCCATCTTTGCAAGTTGGCCGCCCCCCTTCTTTCCTTGCCCCCCTCCCCCTACAACATGCAATACCATGCTGTACACAATGATGCTTCTTTGGTCACTTGTGTCCAATGATGGTCCATCTTCTTCAGGGATAGCCTTTTTGGCTTGGGGGGCTTTTACCATGGGGGTAAAATGCGTGGGATGAACAGAAATTGAATGCCATGGACCATGGTAAAGGAGGGGCGTGTGAAAAGAAAATCCAAAAGAAAATGGTTCAAAACGGAACTGACCAGGCAGACTGTGGTATTATTGAGAAATGGCCGCAGCAGTCGCAGCAGTAGACAGCAGCAAGAATCCAGCCAGCTACAAGTGGCAGTGGTGTGCCTGGCAGCCCGTTTCGGCAGAGACAAAGGATGTCGTTCGCAACCGCGATCGAGAAGTCTCTTTTTTTTTTGGCTGTTCGGCGCAATGGCCGTTGGGCAGCAGTGGTCTCTTTTTGCTGGCCCGGCTCGGGGGTGTGGGTAACGGGGGTACGTTTTCTCGATGTTGCTTGACCGGAAATACACCAAGGTGAGGTTGTTCGTTCCTTTTTTGGCCGTTTCGAGGTTTAACAGTTTTTTGATACTCGTTTTCTGATTTTCCCCGGAAGCGATGTTTCCGTATCAGGCGTATACAAAGCGGATTTCGACATCGATGTACCTGTGAAAACGCTTTTTTCTTGCAGGTTCTTGTCTCATAGTAGCATGTTTTTAGTCTGAGGGGCAACTGAGCTAACTTATACTTTGTCAAATAGTTCGAGGTCGTTGATTGGGACCCGCACGATGTGTTGTCACGACTGGCACACATAATGCCTCCATACAGATACAATTCACCACACTGCGCTACACTACACACGTACGTTCGCGCATGTATACCTACATGATGCATATTCAACAGGCCGCCGCCATGGCCATGTTCAACTTGTTTTCTATTCGAGGCGTGGGAGCAATCATCAATTGTCCACTAGCCGCTGCCTCCACTTACACAACGCTCGTGTCCAAAAGAACGACGACGACCGACCCATACCGGCTTAATCGACTTTGATACTTCTCAGAAAAGCGGAAATGACGTACATTACATCTGTTAACTTTCATGGTGGGTATCATGGCTTTCCAAATTCCGTCTCGGATCCGCCCCGTATGGTACATCGAGTCTCATCGCCGAGATCTTCGTCGTTATTCCCCTGTCGACGATACGAACCTTGAAACGCATATATTAGCCTGTCACCCGCCAGCTTGCATCTCGAGGCTGAGGCTGGCGGTCATCGGAGGATATCTGCTTGCCACGTTTATCGTAGCTTCGAAATTGTCCTCGCAGGGCCCAGGGGACCTTGCTCGACGCTTTGCACTCCACTCTTCAGCATTGGAGATGTTCTGATATGTTACGACTTGCAAGGGGGCATGGAATTGAGAACAATGAACGATGCAGGGAATGAAGAATGCCTCGAAATTGGTGTGGGTGGACATGATGAGGCGTTGGTAGGAGAAAAACAAAATGAACGCCTATTGTGTGCCTGAGCTGCCAAATTTCAGGTACGAATTGGGGTGGCATATCTCCTCCATCTTTCTTTGTATCATTGGGCATTCATTTCAGTGTTCAAGCAGCTGCCCGCCTCTCAGCTTCGTCCGGTGTGGTACATTCGTTCATCAGGCGCGATTCCTTTATCCTACCGCAAAATCATTCCTCTTTCCTGTGGCTCAATACCCAGTTGGTGTTCTTCCCTGGCCCCTTGGCTGTGACAGTCACAAACATAAGGCGGGATTTCTCCACTTTCAACGAGCTTTTCTTGTATGTATGTGGACGGATATGATGTTGCAGAAGACTTGCAGATTTCATCTCCCAGGTAAAACCTTGAACAGCACCCTTGGGGGTTCTTTGAAGTGGGTGTTCCCGCTACGGGCTGCGACCTGCAAGTATTAGAGCGACGGGGTGGTATCTAGCCTCCCGCTCAAGGTAAGGCTGTCTTCTGCCCGCTCTGCTTGCGGCCGCTGTGGGGTTCTCTATTTCATACGTGCTCAATCCCTTATTGCGGTTTTGTTTCTTGTTTCCTTGCACACGGGCCATGGTTCGTCCCGCCAGCAAGAGATAATTGTCAGCTTGACGTGGAGGGTAGGGATATTTGGCCATTTCCCCTGGAGGGGCCTTGGCAAAGGAGGGGAGGATGGATGGTAGCCGGCATGAACCATCGAGCCGTTGTCTATTTTCTGCGGCATTACTTTGGAAACTATTGGCTCCCCCACACTACTGGCATATGGATAGAGAATTATGGTGAAGGCCGTGTCTAAGGTCGGAAGGCAAGGGCTTTTCCACGGCGCCAGGGTTGGTTGACCGAGGGCCGCTCCGTGAGACCACCTGGGCATTGCCTGCCGCACATAATGGAACGTCATCGAGGTGACATGGATGCAAGGTTGACATTTTCATCGCCACCTTCCTATCCCCTACTTCCGTCGCCGCCGGTCTACTTGAGCCTAAACACGCCCGAGAACGCTAATAAGTACACTTGAAAACCCCAGACGAGACACGATGATTAAGGCAGGAGAACTGTCATTGCAACCTCAGGGACCCTTGCAGCCACTCGGGCAGGGACAGGCAAAGAAACCCCGGACAAGGCCAGCTCAACATGCAGGCGACATCGATCTCAACATGTCAGGAAGAAAGCCTTGTCACTCAGGGCCAGACCTCTCTGAGCCGGATGCCCGTTTCCTGAGTCCATCGACCTGGTCATTGACGAATAATCGGTCGTCTCATCCACCCCTGTCTTGTATGGTCTGCTTCTATGGAGGGGGAAGGGGGGGGGGGGGTGGTTGATTATGTCTCGCCTTATGATGTAGGTCTTATGCTACCCCCCAGTGGTGGGCTAAACCAGCTCACACCGGCCATGCGGGCTAATAACCGTCTAGGTGTACCGTCGAAGAGATTGAGAAAGTCCGCAGACCCATCCCCTCACATGAACTATCTGGCTTGTCCGAATACGGACGGCCCGTTTGCTTCGTCGACTAGATGCCCTTGGATTACGGCGGACCTTGCGACGAGCAAGTTGAGAACGGTCCTCACGAAGGCCTTCGGGCGTTGGTTAGGGCCCTGGGCAGGACAACGTGGCGGCCGGCTGCTGGCCATGGCCGATGTTCCACACTGCATTGCGTTCGATCTGCATCAGAGCCCCAACGAAGGTGCATGTGCCTAGACCCAAGCTACGTTAAAGGTATCTCCTGATGAGAGGCATTGTACTCACTCCCTCTTCTAGTTTGGGCTGGCAATGTGCGTCGGTTGCCGATCAAAGATGCAGCATCACGGCTCCAGTCCGCCCCTTCACCTATTTCACCTTAGTGGGTGACGTGTGGCTTGCCGAGTCCACCGGACGAAGTTCCCCGGTGACACCTCATTCACCAGATGTAGCTCTTGTTACAGTCCGCAGGTAACGATTAATCAGTGTTGACTCTCATTGGAATAAACGGCACCGCCTATTCCTTCAACCGAGTCTGTCCCTTGACCTACTCGATGACTTGCTCGCGAGCGTTGTCAGCAACTGACACGGGCTTCCTATGATTGGATCTAGGCTAGAAAAGAACCGCGCTTGCAGTGGTTTGTCCAATCTACTCGAGCTGCAACAATCAAAACGAGGCTCCGGTGCTCTGTGCAGGTTGGGGGAAAATCACCGAGCTTGATCGAGCCTCCTCGCACTTGGCTTGGCACACATGACAGATGAAAGTTGAGTGGTCGAGCGGGGCCACGAACACCTCTCCCGACATTGACACACCTCCTGCAACTGTTCAAGGTTCACAAGTAGGGAGTCCCTTGTGAAAGACGGCGATGCGCTGTCAACTAGAAGACCGTTTATGGAAAGGCTTGCGTTCGTGTACATCAAAAGGCTCGAAAGACTACAGCGGAGAATGCCACCATTACATAGACACGGCCGTTGTTTGACTGGGAACAATAGCTGAACGACCAGCCGCGCCACTCGAGACTGACCTGGTCACGACTGCCGCCGGCGAGGGCATCATACTTTGTCAGGGGGAGGAGGGTGGCTGTAAAGAGGGGAGGCCAGAGATGCGGCCAGTCCATTCTCGAGGCCGGGTGACCCGTGTTCGGCGCCGAGACGACTGTCGGTGAGGTTGTCGCTCTCGCGCGGGCACGTCGTGAACCGTAACCTTGAGTGGGAGCTGATGGGCAAACGGGACGGCCCGTTTGCCGTAGGAAGGATGTTGAGCACGTCCTCACCTCGGATGTTCTGACGGTGGAAAAGCTCTCTACACGAAGCGAGGTAGCACTGGAAAAACTCCACTAAGAGTGCTTTAAACCGTCTACCTATCATGAGCTGTTGGGGTGTTGCAACCAAGGAACACCTCTAGACCTTGATTTTGACAGGACGAAGCTAAAGAAACACGAAGCATTAAGGCCAATGATTATCCCGGGCTTCCAGGAGACGCCTGCAGGCCACCCGAACTCTTGGGATTTTGCGAATCATGCGCTGAAGAAACGATGCACCGTTATTTGCTACGTGATTGGGTGCATCTGGTGAAAAGAGACGACAAATAAAGGCCAATGACGGGCAGAAGAAACGCACGTCAGCACGCTACTCGTGGTTGCCACGAGACGGTAGGGTACGAACGTGTAGACAAGCTGAAAGCCTACTTTGGTGGAGAAGCTGTGATCAGCTGCATTGCGTTCCAGGACCAGCAATGATTCCGACATGGACTTCCACGGGATTCCTTGTCTGCTGGCCCTGCTACGTCGATGCTCGATTGAGGGGCACCGGGAAAGAAGGCAATCTGCCAATGAATGGGACACCAAACGGGAACAGACGACGTTGAGACAAACGAAGTATTTCGATGTGACCAGGATGCGCTTGACGTTGGTCGCCTAGGACAGACGCGTTTCTGTTGCAGCCGCAAGGAAGGCCACCCAAGAGCGTGATTGGACGAGGCCAAATTCGAATTGGTTGGGCCGGGAAAATCGGTCTCACCACCACATCAGGAGCCAAAATCCTTCTGACAGTACGCGGTCTGCCTCAATTACCAGACATCTCGAAAGACAGCGCGGTTCAAGCACGGGGCCGAGGCCAAAACTAACAATGCAGACGGATGGTGGCAGAATCTGGTGTCCGTGTCGTGGGAAAAGCCGCTTGGCTGCTGATTCCTGCCCGATGCCAATGCGAGAGCCCATCTGGCTCGTTCATGCCGTGTGACGGAGTGTGATTGATATCGTTCGATGCATTTCGAACTCCGGCTGGTTGATGACAACGAAGGCGTTGACAAGGCGTAGTCAAGACTGCAGCCTCGTTCATCTAGGGGCTGCATACTGTATGCCGTTTGCTGTATGCTTTGACCGGTTCGTAAGAAGCCTGCCCTTGCAGGTTTGATGGCGGTTCCCTGCGGCATGCAGCAGGTGGTACAGTTATGCCTAGAATAGATGCGCCAGGGTCTGCGTTGTCCATTGTCGTTGCAACTGCTAAGATGGCGGGAACCGGGGGTAGCTGCGGGCGTCCGTTGCGGGTGGGTTCGAGGGCACAGAATGGAAGGTCTTGACAGCAGTTCGTGGAGAATCCAGCTGTACAAGGGCAAGATGAAAGGCAGGTGAAGTAGCCAGGGTCAGGGCTCTTGCTCAGGCTGTAGCAGATATCAGTCGGTTGAAGCCCAAAGCTCGATGTGTCAAAGTAAGGCACCTTGGAGAGCATGGGTAGAAGCGAGCTTCTCTGTTCGGATCATTCTGTGTCTTGGGGATGATCATGAACAGGCGCAAGTCGTGCGGCCCGTTATGAGGCCAGGTCCAGGTTGTCCGTGAACACGGCCTAGCCCTTATTCAGGGGTTCTTGGTAAGAAACTAGGCCGGTACCGCTGGCGGCTTAGGGTAGGATGTGGGATAACGATTTTGCTTCCGACTTGAAAGCAAGTAGTTGAGCCTCTAAGCTGAGACGCGTTCGTTCACTGTTTAACTCTATCGTTTTGTATTACTAGAGGATTGCCGTAGTATATATAGACGCTACCCTACCCTCTATAAGAGATTAGGCTATGAGTACTTAACTAGCGAGGCTATAATATAAGTATAAGTATATTATAAAACTAAAGCTTATAGAGTCCTTTATAAGAGCTCTATTTCTTAAAAAGTTTTTTTATAATACGAACTATATACTAATTATTAAGTTATTAGTATCTTATTATTAGCCGTATCCTAAATTTATTATAATTACTCCCCCCTTACGTAACTTTAGTCTTTAAAATTATTATATAATATTTTTTTTAATACTAATAATAAAACTATTAACGTCGTTATTTATAATAAATTCCGTAAGGCGTTAATAATATCTTTTTTTATTTAGGAATAAGGTATTACTCCTATCTCTTTATCTAACGGATATTTTATTATTATTATTTAGTAATAGCGCGCTGACTAGTTACTAAGTTAGTAATATATATTTATAGTAAAGTATTTTAATTATTATAATATATAAGAGCCCGCTTAGCCTCGTAATTATTATTATTACTAAGTTATTAAGTATAGTAAAAGATTTTTCTTTTATTACTAGTTACGTATTTACTTTTTTTTCCCCCTTTTTATTTAGTAAACGCTTTACAAATTCTTTTTTATATAACTATACTTTTCTTTTTATAATATTTTAATTCTATATCGTTTTTTAATTATAACTCTTTTACTATACTATTACTAAGTATTTATTAAAATATTTACTATTTTGCGTATTTAAAATATACTTAATATAAAGTATAATTTTAAAAAAGGCTTCTATAGTTTCTATAGCGGTACTCTTTATATATATTACTTAGTTAGTATATATTATAATATTAACGAGCTCGTTTATATTACCGGCGCTTATATTACTAAGTATATTATTTATTAAATTAATAAAAAGAAGTATTTTATTATAAGTTATTAAGTCCTTACTAATTTATTATTAAAATATTAGCTAATGATATTTCTTAAGTTCCTAAGGAACTATATAGCGCCGCTTAGTTTATTTAAAATACTCTTATAAAGTTTTATAATATTAAGGAATAAAGTAGCCTTAACTCTTATAAACGTAGCTACGTTCTCTATACTTTTAACTATACTATTAGTACGTAAAAAAAAGTCGCTACTTATATTACTAACTTATTAATAAATAATAAGGTAAAAAAGGTCTATTTTAAATAGGCTACTTTTTAAGAACTTATTATTAATTACGAGTATTTAAACTTATTAATCTCGATTATAATAAGTTATTAATAATCGTTTAGTAAATTTTCTTCTTATTAACTTAGATTTCTTTTTTTAAACTAGTATTTTTAATATTAATAATAAGACTAAGATTATTTTTTATTTTAATCGCTTTTAGCTAGCTTATTTTTATAATAATAACTATATAACCGTTTTACGAAATAACCTCGATGCTCTAACTTAGTACTATAAAAAGATTCTTAAGGGCGTTATTATTATACGTATTTAAGAGTTTTTTACTTTTTTTATTTTTTATAAACGTATTACTAAGTTCTTAGTAAATAAAGTACTTATTTATATTATTATTATATATAGCGCTACCCTTATTTTTTATAGTCCTAAGACTCGGACTCTTATTAAAAAGCGTACTCTTATTATTAACTATATTTTTAATAATAATAATAAATAGGACGACTTTAGGTTTAAGTTTAATAAGTCCTAGTACGAGGATACTAAATTTAAGGAGCTTAATAATAACTTAAAAAATTCTTTTTTTTAATATCGTAATAAGCGCTACTATTTTAATATTAATAACTTACTAACCCCTACTTATAACGCTCTTTTTAATATAAATAAGGGTACCTTAGCCCTTAGTTATATTATTTTAAATCTTAATAAGGTTAGTATTACGCTCCTCTCGCTCTAAATAAAAGCTTTATAACAGCTTAATAAGGCTATTATTTATATTAAAATTAAAACTATAAGTCGTAATAAGTAATTCGATATTAATATATTTTTTATAAATATTAATATTACTAAGGTCCCTTAGCTTAATTAGGATTACGAGAGCGTTATTTTAAATAACGTCCCCCGTCCCCGACCTATTATTAACAATAATAATATTATACCCCCTATTTTATTTTTTATTTTACCTCTTATTATAGCTCTTATTATACCTCTTATTATAGCTCTCGTTATACTTCTTATTATAGCTCCTATTATACTTCTTATTATAGTTTTTAATAATAATTAAATAGTAAACGCTCTACGAACCGCTATTATTAATATATATAATACTCTATATAACTTTAACTACCTCCCTTTTACTTATTATAATATTAATAAGGTTAATAGCTTTATTCTAAGTAGTTAGCTAAGTATATATATAAAGCCTTTTTACTTTTTATTTACTAAGCGGATTATTATTATTAATTATTAAGCTTTAGAAGTATATATTAGAGCCGCTATTATTACTATTAGTATTATATAAGTTGCTCCCCTTATATAGCTAAATTTTATTAATCTTTTAATAACATATTACTAAAAGTTATAATATTATATTTTTTTTTTAAGAATTGCGCTAGGCTAGATAAAAAGGGTTTTATAAAGTATTATTAATTAACTTATTTTTAGTAACTTTTTATTACGAACTTAACGTTTATTATCCTATTTTATATATACCCTTTTTTTATAACGTTCGAACTTTTTAACTATTTTTATTATTTTTTTAAAATACTTAATAGGCTTTTATATATTATACTTAATAAGCTACTTAGCTTATTTAACGAGATATCGTAAGTTTCCTTTTTTATTTTATATTATAACGATTTTTTTAACTTTTTAAACATCTTACTCATTTTCTAACTCTAAGAAATTTACTATCTAATTACTAATTATTTAGCAATTTCTTTATAGCTTAAGTTAGGAAACTAAGAAAATATTATATATTTTCTAATACTACTCCGGTAAATATACTTAATAAGCCTATTTTCTTACCCTTTTAGCTATTATTATTTTAATATATCTCGGCGCTAGTTTATTATTTTTAAATTATATATTCTTTATTAATAAGCCGACGACCTCTTTATAATTAAACTCCTTTAGGGTATATTTTTTATTATAATAAGCTACTTAGTTTTTAAAAGCTTATACTTACGCTCGTATAGCCTAGGCCCTAATTTCTTTTAATTTTCTAAACCCTTTTTCGAACCCCCTAAACTATAGTTTTATAATTAAGTATATATTTAATATACTTAGGGTAGTAGCCGTATAGTACTATATATAAGAATACTTTTATAATAGAGTATTAGTTATTATTATATATAAACTCGGCCTCTTTTAACTACGCTACCTACCTATTTAATAAGCCCTTAGTATAGATTTTTAAATACTTTTTTAATATTTAATAAGTCCGCTCTATTTAGCTATCTATTTATAAGTAATATATAGTAAATAGTTAGCGACGTATTACCTATTCCTTAATAAACTCTTTTTAAAATATGCTTATAAAAAGCTTATTTTTATTTATAATAATACTTTTTAGCGTACTAAATTTATATTTAACTTCTTAATATAGGATACTTACTATTTATATTACGTTAAGTATTTTAATAATAGGTAGGAACTTCACGAACTTTATTATATAATAAATAATAATTAAGATATTATTATATTTTATACCGTTATTACGAGCGCTTAATAATAGCCCCGTAATAAAGTTTATAAATATTTTTTAAAATAAATATAAGAGTAGTAATAATAACTATAGTTACTCGTATAGCTTATATCTTAGGGTTATAACTCCTAAATAATACTTATAGTTCTTAACGTATTTTTAAATATCTTATTAAATATTTTCTTAATAAAACTTCTTTTAAATTAGCTTAAGAGTTTTTATAGCTCTTATATAACTTACTTTATAGTTATTATAATATTAGTAAAAGATCTCTATTTAAAAAAACTCTACTTAAAAAATAATAAGTCTTTTTTTAAAAAATAATATACCTTATTCGTTAAGTAAATATATTTTTAGCTTATTAACTATAATATAAACTCTTACTAATTATAATATATAAAACTCGTTTTTAGCTTATAATCCTTTAATAAGCTCCTTAGTTTTTAATAAGAGACGAGAAATAAATACTATTTTACCCCTTATAAGCTCCTTTATAATAGGACGTAAGATATACTATTTTAATATAATAACCCTAGCTCTATTTACCTCTTCTTTATTTTTATAAGACTATTAACGAGCGTTTATTAATAACTTTTTTATTTTTTTATCTTAAGTTATTATAATAATAACTATTACTATTTTATTAGTGCGCCCTATAGTATATTATTAATATAGGGAAGAGGGTTCCCTATCCTTAAAGCTAGTTAATATTTAATTAGGATTATAAAAGGAAGCTTTAATTACTTAAACGTATATTTTAATAATATTATTTTATTTTTTTAGGCTAATTATTTTTTATTAAACGTTAAGTAGTAGTTTATTAATAAGACGTAGTTTCTAAACTAGCGTAAAAAGGACGTCTTTATAAAGTACTTTTTTTTTTATATAATCTAGCTTTTTAAATAGACCGTTCGCTAGGTTCGTTTTTTTTAACTAGTATTTTAAGTTAAAGTTAAATATTAATAGTTTATATACTTATTTCGCGAGCCTTTTTTAAAAGTTTTATATTAGTACGTTAATTATTTTTTTAAATATTTAGTAATTTATTAAAACTATAAACTTTTATAAAAGGCCCTAAAAGTAATAAGCTTAGTACTCTAGCTTTTTTATTATAATAAGTAGTTCTTATTAACCTATAGCTTATTACTATTTTATATCTAAAAGCTTTTATAATTAATAAGTAATAGGTTACTATTCTTTATTAACTTATTATAATAAAATTATTATAATAGTTTTAACTAAAGCGTCGGTTTTTACTTATATAATATATTATAAGTTCTAATATATAAGTATAGTTATTAAGATAAAAGCGATTTTTAGTTAATTAAACGCCTCGTCTATTTCTTTAGTTTATTAAAAATCCTTTATTTACCTCTTTTTTATTTTTAGTAATATTATTATTAGTATAACGATACTTAAGTATTTAGTAATAAACTTCTAATAAAAGTTATAGAACCCTAAGAATACTTAAATATTTTTAATAAACTCTAGCGCTTTTTAATTAGTAATCGTTCGTACTCGTAACGAGTTAATCTCGATTTTTTTTAGTATAATAATATAATTTAAAAACTCGACCCTCTTTTAATAGAACGAGTACTTTAATAGTTTAATAAAAAGCCCGTATAATTATAAATATTAGAGGACCTTCTTAATATTCTTTATATACTACTCTTTTATTATTAAATAGATTATTAAATTATTTATATATATTATATAATAAGTATTTAATAAATTAGCGAGCGCTTAGTAAATATATACTTAGAACGTTGCGGGTACGTTCGTTAATTTAAAAAGTATAATAATATATTTAAAATAACTATATTAGTTCTAAAACGCTATTTTTTATTAGTTTTTTTTTTTAATTTAAATACGGTAATAAGTATCCCTAATATCTATTTTTAAGATCTATTTTACTCTACGAAGCCTATTTAGGAACTTACTAATAAGTAGTAGTAAGTATCGATTCTTTATAGTTACTTTATTTAGTTTATAATAGTTTATATAGAGGTATAGCGTACCGTCCTTTTTTAATATAAAAAGGATCGGTACCCTAGCTTTATTAACTAAAAATATAATACGACCGTTTACTAGGTTCTTAGTAATATATATATAAAGCTTATTAAGTTATTTTTTATTTAATAAATAAATAGAACTATATAGTAATTTAATACCCAGAACTAAGTTAATTAAGTATTTTGTCTCGCTATATAGCTACGGTCCCTTTACTAATTATTTATTAAACGTCTCTATTTTTAATTAAAGTTTTAATAATAGACCCCCTTATAGTTTAGTTTTTATTACTCCCACGATACTTTTTATAATAACGATATATAATATATATACCTTTTTATAATTTTTAATAATATTACGAGCTATTACCTCTAGTTTAGTAACCGAGATAAGCTCGTATAACTATATATTCGTCGCTATATTAATACGAATACCCTCTTAGCTTATTAATAGTTATAATAATAAGAGGTTTATTATTCTTTTATTTTTATTAACTATAATAAATAGTTACCGAATTTTTTTTAGTTACTTATAGTAATTAATAAAGAAGAGTATTAACTAGTAAGCTTTCCCCTAGCTTATAGCTTTATTTTAAAAGTCCTTTAATAAGGGAGCTATAGTAGTAGCCGGGGTTAACCCTAAGTAGGTTACGAGCTTAGTATTAATAATATTTATTTTAAAATATATATTTATATTAACTTTTACTAGCTTTTTAATAATACTTTATAGAACTATTACCTTACTTTTTATAGTTATTCTTATTAGTACCTTCTTAATACTTAGTATAAGCGTATTAAGTATATTACCTATACTTATTCGTTTTTTAATAAGTTAACCTTTATAACTCTTAGCTCGGTAATAACTTATTAAATAGTTACTAACGTTAGTTTTAATTAGGAATACGTTAGCTTATTATTACCCCTACCTCCCGACTTATTCTTTTAGTACTTACTAAATATATAGCCTATTTTATTATATATAAAGTACTTAATATTATTATTATAATACTTTTATAATAGCTCGGTATAAGTACTCTTATTATATAGCTTTTATAATATTATTTTTAATAAGTCCCTAGAGCCTAGCCCTTTAGAGCTCTCTTTACTCTTTTTTTTATAAAAAGGGGATATTTAACGTAATTATTTTAATAATAAATATAACCTCTTTTTATTATCCTTTTATAATTAGTTACTACCTTTTTACTAATTTAATAATTATAGTTTATTAACTTCGTAAGCTATATTACGTACTCTTTTAATTAAGACTTTATAACGAATTAGATCGTCCTATAGCTAAAATAGTAGTTTAAAAAAAAACTAATATACCTCTACTTTTAAATTCTCTATGTTTTTTATACTTAGGTTATAATAAATTACTAACTATTTAGTAAGGAACTAAATAGGGGTCTAGCCCTTTTTTAGTTTTTTTATTTTTAATTTTTTATAATATTCTTATTCTTAAGTCTCGAGGTCTACGTATTATTAATAAATAAACGTTAAAAAGTCGTTCTAAGAGAGGGGATTTTAAAAGCTCTTTTTATAATTATACTATTATGTTTATAATAATAAGGATATTTTAAATAGGGCTTATTTAATATACTATTTTATAATACTTTTTATACGAAGCTTATTACTTATTTTTATAATAATAATTTAGTTTATTACTTAGGTACTCGTAAACTCTTCTTTAATTAGTTTATAGTTATAAAAAAGAGGCTTTTTATATTTTTATTAACTTAAATACGTTACTAGCCGCTCGGTAAGCTATTAAATAAGCTCCTCGTATTAATACCGTTCTTAGTTTTAATTTTTAACTATTATTTTTATTATTTTATAAAAGTAGGTTATTATTAAGCTTATAGGGTTTATTAAACTAGTTATTTTAGTATTATTTATACTTTTATACGTACTTTAACCTCGTATATTTAGCGATTAGTTACTAATAAACGCCCCGTTTATAATAAATAGGGTCCTCGGGGTATTAATAGGGTAACTAGCTTATAAAAGTAATTTACTTTAATTATTTTTTTTATCTAGCTCTTTTATAAACGCTAGTATTTAAGTAGGACTCGCCCTATAATAAGCTCGTTTTTTTAAATAAAATAGGGTTAAGTAATCGATTCTAAATAGCTATAACTCGTTAATATTAATAACTTTTTACTAATAGCTAAGTATTATTTTATTAACGTTCCGTTCGTTTTTATAATTTATTATTACTTATACTAATTATTTTATAAAAATAAAAGCTTTAAAATTATAAAAAATTAAGCTATAAGTACTTAATTAGCGAGGTTATAATATAAGTATAAGTATATTATAAAACTAAAGCTTATAGAGTCCTTTATAAGGGCTCTACTTCTTAAAAAGTTCTTTTATAATACGAACCGTATATTAGTTACTAAGTTATTAGCGTCTTATTACTAGCTATATCCCGAATTTATTATATTTTTAAATTCCGTACTATTTAACTTTAACCCTTTTCTTACTTATCCTTTCTTCTATTCTACCCTCTCCTTTAAGGGATTATTAAAATCGTAATTTTAATAGCTTATTAATAAGCTAGTATTATTATTTAAAAATAAGTAACTTATTTTTATATATAGGCACTAGGAGTCTTATTATTATAAAAATAATAATAAATATATTAAAGTACTTAAGAGAGCTTTTTAATAAATTTTTAATATTATTTAAAGTAATTATTCTTAAGCTATAAAAAGAAGCTAAGGTACTATATTAATACGGCCCTATCCGTTTTATTAGTACTAATAATACCCTTTTTAATATAAAATATATTAATAATATTTTATAGTTACGTTATTATATTTCGTAAATCGTACTTAATGTTAATAAAGTTTTTAGTATTATTTACTAAGTTTTTTATTAAAATTATTATTATAGGGTTAGTTTAGTTATTAATATCTTAGTAAGTATTTTAATTTAGTATATTTAGAAGCTCTTATAGCTCTTAAGGAGAGGCTTTTAAAGGACTTATAATTAAACTTTTTACTTATTATAAGTAAAGTTATTATAGTTAAAGCTATAGTACTATTTACGGACCTTAATAGTAAGTAGTTAGTAATATAATTATTATTTTTTTTATAATAAGCTTAAAAAAGTATTTTAATTTAAGTACTAAGTAGGTATTATACTATTTTATTAAAATTATATTCTTATACTTATGACTTAGAAAGAATTAACTTTCTTCGATAATAAGGTACTTAGAGACGTGTTCGTTGGAATTGTCTAATTAATCAAAGCAGTTGTCCGGTGCGTGAATGGCAGGGCGTTGGGTTGTGGCTTGACGACGGGTGTGGATGTTGGACGTTGGAAGGCAAGGGGGAAAGCGCCGGTGGAAAGCGTAGACCCGGAGCTGTTTGAAAAGTGGGTCTCTCGGAGCAAGGGGCGTCACAGCCGACTGCATCAAATGCAGTCGGATGATGGCCATTTGGTGGTCCATTGGTGGTGTTGGGTGACTGCCCCATTTCGGCTAGATCTTTTGACAGAAGGCACTACCCGTGGCGACCGGCACGAGGAATGAGGTGGCCGAAATCTGCGGAGAGAAGAGAGACGGGGAAGCTAAAAGCCCCTCCCGTGAGCTTCCTCTTTCTGTAGATCTCTGGAATCCCAAGCCCACCTGAGGTGATGAAGGTATCTAGGTATCTGAGGTAGGTACCTTACTTTCCCCCATTTCATTCTTGCTAAGGTACGGATAAGGTACCTTTAATTTTCCAAAGAAGCTGACTTCCTGCCTCAGTACTCCGCACCTCAAGGCACCTATACCCCAAGGTACCTTATCTTGAGCTACAGAAGATAGGCAGAAGCGACTGAGATTTTGGATTGATATTGATATACCTAAGCCTGAAGGATACGCGGTGGCGGCGTTAGCGTCCGCTCCAATTCAGCGCCGGTTTCTATTTTCAACGTCTTCTTTGTGGAAAATAAGGTGCCTTATGCAACGTGGACACAATGATTAAACGATTGAGGAGAACGCATCGGAGCTGTTGTGCTGGGGAGAGTCGATGGTGGCTTGGGAAAGTGCGTGTTCGTTCCGGCGCTAGGTACAGTGCCAGCTCCTGCCGTTTGATGAAGAAGCACCTTGAGCTCCTGCCGATTACCTATCAAGAGGCATCGTTGCGCACTGTGAGTCGCACCTGCCGCCAATACCCCTGTTCCTGGTTTCTGCCTGGACCGTGTGACGCAGCCTGGAACGATGGAGGCGCAAGCTGTATCCGTACAGTACCTTACCTAGTTAGATGCACCAACCTTAAGGTGAAGGTGCGTCAGGCCCCATTCCTTCCCCTCCATATTGTCACGCTCCTTCCCAGTTCCATGCCCGTCGTCAACGCGTCTGCAGCCTCAGTATCAACCGCATGCTCATGATTCAAGTTTCCGCCGGATGAAAGGTACGCCTGTCAACTCACTCATCATCAACCTTCGTCATCGGCCTCAACTCTGGCCTCGACTTTGACCGCGAATTAGACCCCATCTCTTCGGCCCGCCAGCTCGCTTGACCACTGTCCCTTCTCCGTATCCTACTTACCCGAGCACCCCTCATCCGTCCCGATCATCCCTTCCTCGCGCCTTTGCTTCGCATTCTATCTTTGCCCGATGGTTCCCCCGATCTTTGCCAGCATCGAATAGGACAGTCGATCCCGAGTGGACGCGTTAAGCATTTCGTCGCATCACTCTTGAGCTGGAGTCTTCATGCTCCTCTCGTCACATCAACGAGACTAGTTCCGCGCCGCGGATTTCCTCCAAGCGTTAAGTCTGCCGGTCGCTGGCCGGGCCTCCAACGACCAGTCTCTCCACGGCACGCGCGCGCAAAGCGCAAAAACATCTACTTGCCCGACCTTTTCTGTTTCACTTTGACGCGCGCGGTACTCTCCTCGACTCGTCTAATCTTCTCGACTTCAGCGCATCTTTCTCTGTTCCCAACCTACTATCCACACAAGGTTACCAAACTATCGCAAGGCTTGCCGTGCCATGGTACCCAGCATATCTGCCCATGGTCTCATCTGAAGCACTTGGCTCTATCCCGCACTCCCTCATAGCGACCTCGTCGGTCCCCGCGCCCCTACTTGCTTCCCACGCAACTTATCCACGCAACTTATCCACGCAATTTCGTGCTTAGCGCCTACCCGGGCTCCGGACCATACTCCGAACCGAAGAATCCCCATTTCATTATTACTTCGAAGTAACGGGCAACCACCTTTATTGACCACGACTGGACTTGAACAGCTACTCCAGCTGTACCAACTGTTCGTACAGCTCCACATCTTTGTCTCATCTGTGCTTGTGCTCTTTGGAGACCAGAACAATTCATTTGGTGTCATCACCATCTCGTCGCTTGCAGGCGACTGACTCAGCCATGGACGCAATGCACGACGAGATGGCCCCAGATCAGCTCCTCTCTTCGACCCGCCAGCTTGCTATATCACATTCTTCTCCCGCATTGTCTGTACCCGCCGGCGATCATGGCCCGGGCTACGCCGTTTCCTCCACTCAGCTCGACTCCACGTATCCGGCGGTCACTGATGCCCGACCATGGCCCCAAGCAGCCGATGGGGTTCGTGACGATGATTACTACTACCATCATCACGAACAGTACCTTCTCGAGGCCTCGTCAGCGTCTTGTCTGGCGTTGTTTCGGCCTCCATATCAGCCTACAGGCGCCATTTCAGAAATTCCAAACGAGATCATGCTGCACATCCTTGGCTATTTGGATGTGAATGATCTCTTGTCAACTTCGAGGGTAGGCGTTCCCCACACACAAGTGACTGTCTATTCTCTTTTGCCTTGGAACTCACTCGCTTCATCCTCCCTTATGCGAAATTCCCACCTGTGCTTGCTGTCCCCTCCGTTGATCGACCCCGTTGTTGCTGAACTCTGCTGATGACATAGACCAATCATCACCTGCGTCACCTGTCCCTCTCGCCTATTCTCCATCACTATCGGCTCCGTCACACGCGTGCCATCCTGCCGCCGTTGTTATCTTCCCCTTCCCGCCCTTCTCTAGCGGAGCTCATCGCCCGCTCCATCTTTCTGACTCACACATCGGTCGTCTCGCGACGCCTTGCTCGCTCTCTGGTCTCCATCCGACTGTCCCGCCGACTGGCCTCGCGGCCCTCGGCCGAAGCCCTCGTCAAGCGGGCTGTGCTCCCGCCGGAATGTGTCCCCGGAATGAGTTTGGTGCAAGTCGCGCCCGCTCTCGTTGCGAAGCGCCGCGCTATTGAAAAGGAGAAGGTCAAGGATGGCTTGAGAAAGTGGGTAGAGGGCGTGTGGAAGGGCGAGGTACGTCAGCGAGAAGAGGGTATCAAGAAGTGGGAGGAGACCAAGGGCGTGGGTAGGGTCTGGCGGCTCCGACGATTCTGGGAGCGTGTGTCGAGGGGCGACGGTGCCGATCTCCGGTAGGCCAGTGAGGCACTCTGTACGACTCTAAACTGAACTGGGTATCGAATTGGGCATTGAGTTGCGGCTCTGGGAGCCGCCAACGGCGTTACTGGGCAAGGATCACGATGTATTCATAATGTCGGTCATAATGAGCCAAATGTGCACTAGCAAGCAACTGTGAATTCCGTTGCCGTCTGTCTGTCTTCGCGCAATGTGGCACCTTTGCATGTCACTATGGAACACACATAGGATAGCATCCTGTCCTAGGTTGCGAAAAGTTATGGATGTAATAGTCGTCAGGTTTGTTAATGCTACAAGTAATCATAATCCACCGCGCTCAGCCGTCCTACAAACCAGTCTGGCCAGCAAAGCAGTGCGAAGCACCGGCCTCGATAAGTATTCCCTTCTGAATCTTCTACCTTAATCCGACCGTTTGCTCGTTTCAAGAATAATAGCAATAATGCAAAGAATGCCTACGAGGACAGAAGCCCAGAAAGAACAGAGCGAGACGTAGTAGATTGTACGGATTCGACTGTCGATTCTCTTTTGGAAGATAGGGTCAAAAAGGCCGTCTTCGGAGGGATACGTGGTCTTTGGGGGTTTCTTCCAAAGTGAAAAAAAATCCAAAAGTTAGCAAATTGTCGATACAGAATGCAAACGGTAGCAGGATTGCACTCACTTCGATAGAAGGCTTGGGAGACACAACGGGGCGGCGATTACACTCGGGGCATTGATGATGAGGGCCGGCGCACTGTAAATTGCCATCGTCAGCGAGTCTGCTCTGGAAATCATTGACGGATCGAGAGTCCCGCGATCGTGCATACCTCGTCGCAATAGACATGGCCGCACCCGAGGGGTTGGCAGATGGAAGCGCGACATTGTCTGCACTGGTGGGCGGGTGCTACACCAGGAGACGCTGAGCCTGATGCCGGAGTCGACGTCGGTGTTCTTGGCTCCGTCCCGGCAGCCGGGACATTGGTGTCATTCGCAGCAGCAGCAGCCATTGTGAGCTTGTGATAGCCGTAGTCTAGCGACGGGTGATGGGTCTGGCTGTTCGATTTTCCAGATGGAGCAACACGTTGATAAATGGAAAGACGACGGCGTTCGCGTGAAAGAAATTGCTCTCAAGATGAATTATCTCAGTGGCGGCCGGCGCGGAAAAGAGAAGATTTGGAGAACGATGTCTGGGGTTTGGCTGCTACCGGAAGGGAATAAGGACAGAGCTGTGATGAGATGATTGATGCCATGTAGTTCGGAGATTGGGACATCATGTTAGCACTCAAGACTCGAACCTGCCAAATGCCATCCATGGAGGTGTAAAAGATGGAAGGAAGGAATTACAGAGGTACATCATGATGCTAGGTACCTAGGTAGCTCCCAAAACTGACATGAACCCAGCCTGATGTTTCTGCTTGACGAGCAGGTGCATACTTCAAGGAGGACTGGTGTGTGGCGCGGTGTTGCTGACGTGCCACGAAAACCTGGAGCACTAACTCAGTCCCAGAAGGATGCCCCTGAACCTTCTCGTAAATCCTTCCTGAGAATCAAGCGTCACGGCCGCTTCTGAAAGATGGCACCTTCCCAAGGAAAACCTGCCCCTGATGTTGTGGAAGGTACTCATCGCGACAAGGAAGATTCCGTGTTCAATGACTCTCGAGGCTATTTCTACCTACCTAGGTACCTTCAACATTCCAGATCTTGCCCGAGCAGTCATTTAATGACGGGAATTGGAGGTAAGCGGACGTCAAGTCAATTTTCCTTTTACGAAAGAGTTGGAAATGCGTCAGTATCACCGCTAACCAACATGATGCCGAACATCCACCTCACATACTCGTTTTCAAGTTGCGGATGCCATTGACGGGTGATTATGAGCATTTGGAGACCCAAATTCCTCCAAGGAACATGAAGTCGTCTTATTTACTATAGCGGTTGAGCACTGAGCGCGGAAGGATTGGTCGACACCCTACAGGAGATCGCCGCCAGCAACTCACTCCAAACTTTGCGCGCCACAGTGCATGATCATTCCCAGGGCGACCTTCAGTCTCCTTGGTCCGGCTATCCCAATACTTTATAAAGCACCATATAGCGAATTAGCTGCATCTCAACCTTTTGTAACTACGTGCGAATACACTTTCCGAATATTTGACACGCCATGGACCTACGGGAGAAAGTGGAATGGACAAACTGAGGTAGCCCAGAAGCCTAGGTATTTGCGACCTCTACGGGCCCGAAAGACAGCCTGAGTAGACATTTTAGGGTCAGTCATAGGAATTCCGCTTGATTTTGGCAATGCAGAAGCACCTCAAGTCTGACTTACACCTACATCTCTTATCTTACCAGGCGCTGAGACACTACACATCGTCTGCACGACTGCAACACGAGTTTTCCATCAGGTCCGTATCAACGGACACTGATTTCAGTATCTCTTACGTCTCTAAACGATCAGTTGCACCGTCTGACTTGGTGTGGGGCACCAGATCTTCAACAACTTACTTTTGCGTCAGGGGTTGAGAGCTGTGGCCCGTAGGGGGTATGTCGTCTGGCTGCCCAGTGCAGATAATGACATCGCCGGAATTATGCCCTCCGTTCTGCTTTCTTTTTCTGATTCTTCATCCGCTGCAGATATGTAGGATGACCGAGAATGAAGTGCCGCAGGACGAGTCAGACGTACAAGGTGATAGCTAATTCGATCACTTCTGCACGTGTACGGTCCACGGATCGAAGTCACCTCGGACATAGTGGCAGTGTTCTGCCTGCGTAATCTCCTCAAGCCTGTGACAAAAATTTCCACCTACACACCATCTTCTGGAGGCAGTACGCAAGTCGGCTCTGCCGAAAACCCAAACAGAAGACCGGTCATACTATTTCGGAACACTCTAGAGCCTAGACAAACTTTGTTGTGTTCGACTGCTGTCGTCTTTGGGGCCGAAATCAGTCTCAGATAGGGGCTACTTAGTTGTGCAGGTAGGTATCTAGCCAAAGCTAAGGGACATTACCGGGGCCGAAAGCACGGGTTCACACCTCACCCTTCGACCCACGCGTTCCCAACGGCCGTATGTATCTGCGGCGGAGGGAGACTTCTGTCACGTCGTCAAGCCTTGCAGCCCGCTGCAGCCTGTACCCCTTATCTTCAGTTCCATACTAGTGGCTTTGGCTAGAAATGTAGGGCCTCATAACTCGCTCAGATACTCAGCCTTGTTGATTTAGTATAGAATTGTGCACAACTGTGCCTAGCCATACAGTATTCGAGTTTATTCCCATGGCAATATGTGTAATCGATCTTGGACCCATCTCCAAGCTACGGAGATTCTGCGCTAGCGAAAAAGGAAGTCGAGTTTCGAGCCCATAACTGATGTTCGCTTTCGAATGCGAGGTTTTCAAGTCTAATCGCAGCGTCCGTCATAAGTGCTATAGGGCGGCATGTAATCCTCATGCCAAAATAGTACATAGGATATTCATGCCCTTCTCCATCATCATCACTAAAATGATAATAATAATAATGATAATACACATGTCAGTCAGCACGCCGAGTGTCTCTCAGTCAAAGTCATGCCGAAACATGTATGGAAATGGTGGATATGTTTGCTTTTGAGAAGTCTCTTTCAGCTTTGGAAAAGGGTGTGCGTGTCACATGCTGGATGAATTCGCAATGCACCCAGAATACCTCGTATACTTGTATCCCCAACTTTGAAAGGAGATTCTCAAAGTAGAAGGAAAAGATCAAAAAACATAGAGAACTTTGCATCTCATGCCATCCGTAGAACATGGTTTTACTCGGATTCCTCGTCGTTCACTAAGGTAAGTCATCAGACAGCTACAACTCGTCAAATAAATACTCATCACTCTCCCCACTATCCTCATTATCAACCTCTATTTTCCAAAGAAAAGTAGCCTTTGATAAACAAGACGAACTTTCCGCGGCAATTGGTTCTTCATGCCTCGTCTGGGTCCGTATTCTTTGGCGAGCATTCGATGTCTCATTTGGCATACTAATACTTGACTCAGGTGAACATAAAGGTCTCAAAAATTCTTCAGCACATTTTTTAGTACTCGCCAAGAGTCATGGTATACATGGGAACATTAATAACCTGGAGCTTGGGGATGAGCTTTGTGTAAGCTCGAAGCGGTTCCATCTGAGCACGTAGGGTGTCAAACTGGGAATCCCCTTGGGTTGTTGTTATAATAGGTAGAGCCAATAGCCACGGTTCACGACACTGCCTTGGCGAATGGAAGAGACACGCGGCAGCCTCATATTTGAAAGACGTATCAATTCCCAGTATCAGAAAAGCAAAGGAAGCGGAGCGTCTTCTGAGGTGCCCTGGGCTCCCCTATGAAACGCTACACGATAGATGCTAGACGCCAGAAAACTCCATCACCAAATCCTCTTTGCGACCATTTCGTACCGTTGAACTCCGTTATAGTCGCCTTGTTGTGGCCTTTCCGGTTTCTGAACCCTTCCCTTGCCCCCCTTCAGGCCCTCCTTGTCATCAGCGTGAATCCATCTTCGTCGGTCTTCCGTGACCTCGATCTGACCGTAACCTCCAACTCTCTTCCCGGTAGCATCATAGACCTCGCGCTCCTCCTGACCAGTTGCCACCATGTGCTCCTTATGCTTCATCCTGGCGTACCTGTTTCGGGAGTATCGCAGCAGAACCATGCCCAGTAGCAGCTTGACGATAAGAAGGACCAAGAAGGCGATGAAGAAGACGACAATCATGGTAACTGCCGCAATTACATCGTCACTAGTCCACGTCCACCATGCTCTGCTCTGGACACTTGGCTCTCCGTAAGGATAGCCGTAAACGGCCCGGCCTAAGGCATCCCTAAGTAACGTGTCGAGACGGTCCAGCGCTGCCACCATTGCTGGCGACGAGGGTGTCGCAGACTCGACGGATAGGGATGTCTGAGTTGACTCTGCGATGGGCGTAGCTATACGTGTCGAAAGAAACATGTGATACGTTTGGACAGAGGCTCGAATGAACAGGCACGACAGCGGGATGACAGCCAGACCAAGTCGTCTCGTCAGCGAAGGAGAGACAAATGCCTACAAGAAAAATTAGTCTCCAGCAACATAATGGGAAAGGACCTCTTCCGGAGTTGCTTACATTAGTGTAGTAGTCCTTGCACAAGATGTCGAGGATGCGGCTGTAGAATGTCGGCTTGATGTTATTGAACTTGTTTACGTAGGCGTGTTTGATCGTGTCGACCAGCATCTCGCTGCCAATGACAATGAGAAAGGGGGACAGCACCTCGCCAGACCAAACCCAAGACGGAAGAATCGTGAAGCTGAACGGCAGGATCGAAGGGCTGTGAAGAGGCATAGCGCCAGAACCTCCCAGGTCGCTGTTTTCGGACCCTGCCCCAGGTACGGAGAGCCCACCAACCTCCACAATATTGCGCATGCCGATAATGAACAGCATGATCCAGAGTTGGAAGCGCTCCACAATGTCCGCACAAGTCAGCTGGAACAGGTTGTCTTTTTCGAATCTCTTGAACACCGTGCTCTTGATCTCAACGAATTGGTTGGAGATCATGAGAGTCAACAGAGCATTTGAATAGGAGTTGACAGCCACATTCAGCGTGATGACTTGGTAGTAGAGCGCCACAGAATGGATGACATTGTAAATCAGTGCAAGTCCGAACATGCCCAGCGGAAGAAGCACCTTGGACCGACCGGAGCTATTTCTAGACAATGTTTCGGAGCTGAAAAGACACTCAAATATGTCCTGGCCAAGCGCTGAAAGGAGGCGATCCCCGACCTGGCTAGATTAGCGACAATTTCTCCAATGCTAAGAAGGAACTTACCTCGAGGACGTTGTAGATGACATAGAGCTTGATGCCATCCTGTGCTCGAATGAAGTGATACATTCGGCTAGCGTCCAGCTTCATGAGGAATAGCGAGCTGAAAAGAATTACGGCGCCTTGTAAGAGATCCGCCTTGTGAAAGGAAGACAGATTAGAGGGTATCGATTTCGTCCTACGATGTCGATGCACTCTAGAGGCAGAAGGGTGTGGAGGGTGATGGCTCGAAGGTCCATTCATCTTATGAGTGATATGCCCGTTCCCATTCAATCTGACCTCATGCTCAATGACTCCATTGCCGTTCGCTTTGACATCTGAGTCGACATGGACAGCTGGGATGTTGTCAGGGAACCTCATATCCGTTGCTGGGGTAGATGATCTGCGCCCCGGCGGCCGACTCTGGCTTCTGTCGCGGCTGACAAGGTGGTCGTTGTCTCCTTTTTGAGCGGACAGCGCACTTCTTGCCCTAGGTCTCCGTGCTCTGGCCCATACTCTGCCCAGCCCGTACCAAACGAAACCAACCATGAAGCGTGCCTCCTTGATAGCCATATAGCCCCACCATCTGAACAATACCCCGAGGGCAATGGCAAATCTCATGGGCAGGATCGTAAAGTTATAGAGCCAGGCATCGAGACATGCCAGAGCTCCGAAATAGAGCGTTCTCTCCAGAAATGTCGGCAGTAGTAGAACATTTTTGAGTCTTTCCCATTTGACGACGTAGGACTCATAGGGTATGTCGTTGGTGTGCGAGTGGTGTATGTACAGAGGGCTCGGTCGTTGGGCTGCTAGTTCCAACTGAAGGTGCGTGGGTATAGACATAGGCGGGAGGGGTATCGAAGGAGGGAGGGGCGATGGCGGAAAAGGGTCATTTCGCTGTGACTTTGTTGGCGGCGGAACCTGGAGCTGCGGTGGTGGTTGTTTGTTCAGACTTGTCGGCAGAGGGTTGATTGCGTTGAAGTGGCTGGTGGCATCAAGGTTGAGAGGCGGTGGCCTGGCAACAGAGTAGAAGGAATTTCGGCGGGGCGACGTGGTTTGTGACTGTGATTGTCGTCGATTCGTGGGAGGCGTCGAGAGCGTTCTGCCTGAGACAGGTCGTCTTGGCTCGTCTTGATATCGCGACCTATTTCCGCCGTCCGTCACGGGGCCGTTTCGTCGCAGAGAGTCGGGCTGACTGAGTATCGACTGTCGAATTGCCTCGAGCTGATCTGCGAGAGGAGAGCGAACCAGCTGTTCTTGACCGTCAGGGGTTTGGTCGGGAACTACTGCGACAGGGAGAGCTTCGGGGGCGGTGAGTTGTTGTATCCCTGCGACAGATAATCTCCTAACATTATCGTGGCTTTGATTCTTCTTCATGGATGCGGAACTCGATCCGGCCCTGGCCCTTGACTTTGGTGCCACGTCGTCCTTATTCTCAGCCTCCTTCTTCTCGGTAGCAGTCGCAGGCTCGGACGTGGACGAAGAGTTGGACGATTCTTGCTTCTCGGGCTTACTATGCGTGGATGAGGCATCGGAAGACTGTTCCTCATCGGAGTGGCCACCGGGAATGGTAGGGAGGGTCGAGGTAGGGGGTGCGCTCGCAGACACGTTTGGTAAGGGAGGGAGAGGTATGTGCGACACTTTGATATCGTTCTCGGCCTTCGGAATGCCCTCGTCGTATGCCGCATTTTCGGGAGCGAAAGTAGGCATGGGCGGGAACGCCTCGACCGGGTCTATGGGCAAGACATCGGGGCGTACAGAAGTCTCGTCATGGTTGTTATGGTTGTCGTCGTCGGCCCCTCGATCATTGTGGTGTTCGCTCGCCGCCATTCCCAAACCCTTCACTGTCTTTTTTGGATGGGAAGTATCGCCGCCATTCGCACACGGATATGGAGACTGTGATTGGTACCGTGGAACGCAAAGGACTCTATGAATTGCAGATTGGAAGGAAACGTAATGCGCCAGGGTTTTCTAGGCACGTTTTGCGATAGCATCTGGCGCAGCGAGTGGTTCAAGCAATTAGCTCTGCAGTCTGCAGTTCTTCAGGTCGCGTGGGGGGGAAATGTTGCCGAGCGGGCGATCTCCAGGAACGGCTGGATTGGTGGCCGGACAGGGAAACCTGGCGGCACAGCGCGGTAGAAGACAATGAGACCGCTGTGGAGACGCTAAACTGGGTCTCTAAACGCCATGGTCCAGTGGACTCGGGACGGAGACGGAGGGGAGGCATCATGGCAGTGACGTACTGGGATGGGACGTGCGCTCGCTTTCGATTTACGGTGAGTTTTTGGGATCGAAGGTGTGACTAAACCATCTGTCGCAAGGTGTGTTCACCGAAGGAAGTATCAGTATCATTCTCTGAGGTTATTCACCACTCGGCTACTCTATCAAGTTAATCAACTATACATTCAGAGTCCCAAAATTCTGCCGAGATGATTCTTCATGGATCCGAGGTTCTCCAGCGCCTACAAGATTGTCGATATTGTATATGTGCAGTAAAACATGCAAACGACCTTCATCTCGGGTCGTCACCAGAAGAGACGCCTTTCACGACAAGAATATGATGGATCTGGCTGGGACTTCTGGCCATCAAAGGGATATTTGGTGCGAAAACCAGTTGCTAGATTTCTCAATGTGCCGAGGGAAGAGACTGAGGTAACGTAAATTGCGATGTTCGGGTTTAACCCCGGCGGCCGTTGAAGACATCAGGTGTCGGGCCGCACACCGAATCGGCAAATCACCCTAAGAAAGACAAGGGCGATTTCCCGACCATGGCATACACCACCCGCACCCGTCGGGCCCAAATCACTTTGCGGCGTCAGGACCATTTACCGGCACTGTTCTGTGTCCATGATAGTACAATTCTGTGAAAAGTATGAGAAGAAGATCAAGACCAGAATCAAGGTACCAGGTCGTTCCACCACCTTAATTCCGCTACTGCCGCCGCTCAGATTGCCGTTTCGGAACCGCACCGCTCGACTCCTTAGATTCCAAAACTCCATGGACTAGCAAGACTAGGAGCACGACGAGAGGGCATTCGGCTTATGTCCAGCTAAAAACCGAGACACCGCAGCTCGGCGAAGTGGGGGCTGAGAGAGACCGGCACCGGTGCCCGAAAGAGTTTGTGTTTTCATCAGGGTGGCATTTTGTCTCATCGAGAGGGGGGGGGGGGGGGGGCACAGCGTCCGAGTTACCAGTTGAATCTTCCTCTTGATGGATCGGAACGGATCTCGGTCCACCCAAAGTAAGAAAGGAGGTACGAGTAGTCTCCGTTTTGGAGATCCAGTTGCTTGGGTGCTTGGGTGCTTGGTAATTCCTCACGTCAACGGGCCCAACTTGTCCAAACCCCCCCCCGGCGCTGAACATCCGTGGGCCCCTCCAAGGTCAATGACGCCCCTCCCACGTCCTGCTTGAGCTTCAGACTCTTTAAGGTCGATGGGGCCCTCTTCTTCGTCCGACCCTGCTATCCGTTCCTCCCGTCCTCTGTGATATCGTCTTCTTACAAACATCAAGTACTTACACACTTATAAACTCAAGAAAATCAACAGTCAACATGGCATCCAACCCTCCCGGACAATGCTGCACCGTCGGTGTCAAGCACGAGTAAGATACCCCAAGATCCCATTGAGCGACACACACTGCGTAAAGAGCTACCCCGCCCCCCACTCTTCCAAAGCTTGATTGAGTGAATCCTGCCTGCACCTGTCACCGAGAAACCCGTTCCAAAGTCCCAAACAGCAGCCTTATGGCATGTCTGTCGGCTGATGTGATACGCCAATCTCCCAATTAATCGCACAATAAGACTTCTCGCTAATCGCTTTCCGACCAACATAGAGGCACTCCTCAGGGCAAGAAGATCACCGTCGCCGGCAAGTATGAGGGCTACCTCGCCGAGGCTCCTGCCGACAAGGCACACAAGAACACCGGTCTTCTCTACGTTGCCGACGTCTTTGGCATCTGGAACAACTCCCAGCTGCTTGCCGATCAGTTCGCTGCTAATGGCTACACCACCTTGATCGTTGACCTCTTCAACAAGGACCAGCTTTCTGTCCCCATGCCTGCTGGCTTCGACGTTATGAAGTGGATCGCCGAGGGCAGCGATGGCAAGAACCCCCATAACAAGGAGGCCATCGACCCCATCATTGTCGATTCCCTCAAGTACATGCAGACCGAGCTCGGTCTCACCAACATCGGTGGTCTCGGCTACTGCTTTGGCGCCAAGGTATGTTTTCTCCCCTACCCTCCCTGTTCTGTAGCTGCTACGACCGCCGGTTTCTGACATGATCACTTGACAGTACGTTGTCCGCCACTACAAGGACGGCATCAAGGTCGGCTTCGTGGCACACCCTAGCTTCGTCGACGAGGATGAGCTCGCCGCCATCACCGGCCCCTTCTCCATCGCCGCCGCCGAAACGGACAGCATCTTCCCCGCCGAAAAGCGTCACAAGTCCGAGGAGATTCTGCAAAAGACCGGCCTGGCATACCAGATCAACTTGTACTCTGGCGTCGAGCACGGCTTTGCTGTCCGCTGCGACGTGAGCAAGAAGGTTCAAAAGTATGCAAAGGAGCAAGCCTTTTACCAAGCTGTCGCTTGGTTCGATGAGCACCTTTTGTGACTAGCGATTAGCCGTGAGGGAGAAGCCAAGTTATGAATGATGGGCGCCGCAGCTGATACCAGAACGATGGGCGGGTTTAAGAATACCAATTGATTATTGCGCGATATGATGTCGTTCCACACCTTGATATCTCGGTCTCCTGAATGCTCTTAAGCTCTTAAACAACGACCGCATCAAGCCCTCTCGGCCCAGTCTCGCTTGATAAAGTCGGCACATCGCTCTGCCACCATATAAGTTGGCGCTACAGTGTGAGCACTCGTCACCTTTGGGAAAACGCTTGCATCAGCAACGCGCAAGTTTCGGAACCCGTGGACCTTCAAATTCTGGCCGACCACACCTTTATCGACCACGGTACCCATGCGGCACGTTGAAGTTGCGTGGTAGATGTTGACCAAACGCTCCCTGATGTAAGCGTCAATCTGTTCATCCGTCACATCCCGCCACCCACCTTCGACCGTACCGGCCTTGACTCCGGGGGCGAGATGCCAGGTAGCGTTGAAGGGGTACTGTGTCTGACGGAAGCGCTCTACAAAGCTCATCGAGAAACGGGCGGCCTTGCGCGCTGCCGCCCAGTCGCGGGGATCTGTGATGTAGTGATGGAACACTTTGGGATGCGCCAGAGGATCTGAAGACGCGAGCTCGATTCTACCCCTAGAGAATGGCTGCACTAGTGTTGTCTGGAATGCGCAGTACCCCTTGCCCTTCTCATAGTCATACGAAGCATTAGTGAACAGGAGCTCAATATCAGGTACGTTCTCAGGCCTTAGCGCATCCGTGTTGTCGTGTTTCTCATCGATGCCATTTCCGTGGTGTCTCACAGTCATTGTGGTCTCGTCAACGGTGCTTGTGTGAAACCAAGCACACAATCTGGTTCCAGAAGTCGCCAATAAGCCAGTCTTGAAGAAGAGAAAGAGGACAAAGTGCCAAATGCCAATAAGTGGACTGAACAACCGGAGATATGAATCGATGAGACGGGTGCGGAAGGCGATGCCGAAAGTTATGTGATCTTGAAGGTCAGCACCAACTCCCGGCATATCTCGCACGAGTGGGATGTTGTGTTTTTCAAGATGTTTCTTTGGTCCTATACCGCTGCGAAGAGTCAGCGACGATCGAACGTGCTGGAGGGTCTCAGAGAAATAATACCTCAACATCAGAAGCTGCGGTGAGAAGTGAGTTCCACAACAAACGATGACCTCTCTCTCGGCCTTCACGAAGCATTGCCTGGCAGGGCTCTTGTCAAGATGATCCAAAATGTGAACACGCGTTACTTCTGTCCCATCGTCGTTCGTCTGAAGCTTTGTGGCTACAACACCAGTGCAGAGTGTGAGTCTCTCCCTTCGCTCATCAACCGTCGACTTTGGAAGGTAAGCTGCCAATGAAGAATGACGATAGCCAAACTTGTCTATCATGATGTCGGTCGTGAAGAGGCCCATGGCCGGGGCATTTGGGTTATTGCCGTCATTCTGGACAGGGAGGTTCATGTCGCCTGCAGCTTTTTGGATGCTGTTCGAGGCACAAGTTAGCAAGGATTTGGGGAATACGGTCACTACAACATACTATTGGTCTATCGGGAAGTTCAAGGGATTCTGTCGAAGGTAGAGCGGCCCTATCTTAAGTTAGCTCGATCTCGAGAGGAAGAATTGGATGACACCAAATACCTTCATGACCGCGGTAGGGAGCATCGGGGTGGCAAGCAGCGTTCTCAATCTTCTTGAAGTATGGCTCGCACTTATCCCAGCTCCATTCATCATTACCAAGCGCAGCCCATTGGTTGTAGTTACCCGGCGCGCCGCGCGTGAGCATCAGCCCGTTGACTCTGGTGGCGCCGCCGAGTGCTTGAGTATTGAATGTCCGAGTCTTGCACCCCGTCCATCGCTCGTCGGGCTCAGACCAGAATGTCTCGATCTGAGGACCCTTGCCGTCGCTCGCATTCCCAACGATAGGAATACGATCAAGCCAATTGTCTTTCACCTTGCCTTTGCAGACAATGAGGACGCTGGTGCTTGGGTCTTCGCTCAGTCGGGAGGCGAGGGCGCATGCTGCTGTACCGCCTGCATAATGTCAACTTGGGGGGACTTGGCCTCCTCGCCAACAACGACACCTACCGCCTACGATAACATAGTCAAAGGTTTTCCCGTCGACGTCAACCGCTTTGCGCTCCGGATAAGAACGAGAAAATAGCCAGGCCATGGTTACCTGACTGAAAGAAGCGTTATGGGACGATTTGGAAAACGGACTGGACTGTCCTGACGAGTAAGAGACCTCATTCAAACTATCTACTCCGAGTAGTATCTTGGGGGCTGCTGTCAGATGAGGGGTTCTTTCTTATATTTTCGAAGGACCATCACTCGTCTTAAAGCCATAGACTAGTCTTACACCAAGGATCAATCGCAATCTACAGGAACACCAGAAAGTGCGATCTCTCCAATCGCTGGCTGATCCTTCGCCGGCTAACCCAGGCACTTGTTTAAACCTTGGCTTCTGTTACCTACTCACACGGCAGTCCCGGGAACTAATGTTGGGAGGAATAACAAGAGGATATCTAGAGAACAAGGACAAGAGTCTGAGACCTTTTCATCATGGGCGATATTTCTATGAGAACCCGTCTTCATTCATTTGCGGCCCCCAGTGTACCCCGGATCTATGGCATCTCAGCATCAGCTCACCGCCAGCAATACTTTCATGCCAACCGACTTTGCATGCTGTAGCACACCAATGTCGACCAACTATCATCAGAGAAAGACCAATACCGATAGGCAGGCCGCAGGAACGGCCAAGAATGCGTGCGAGTCGAACGGTCCACGTTCAACAGCAGTGAAACTTGGCTGCTTGTCGATTGACATCGGAAGCACTCAATGGTGCCCCACTGCCTCCACTACCTAAGGTACTTTTCTGTGTATGTCTTGTCACTAAACAATAAGACACTCAAGTATCCGTAACCTGAGGTAAGGATGAGTTCGGATACCTAACAGGGTGTTGCGAGAATTAGATGGAAACTCCCATTGACTTTGAGATGACTCGTCTATTCGATTAAGGTACCTTACTGGGCATTGGCGGGGAAGAGGGAAAATAAGCACTGAAAACAGGGCACGACTCGTCTTTTTCGTGCCTGCCGTTTCTCATCCTGGGGTTCCTACCTTACTGTGTAGGCCGAGGTGCTCTTTCCTTCCATTTGCACCGACCTGTGGTTCGAAGTTTGAACGGCGGCCCGCTCCTAGCCCCAGTGATGGGAGGAAGGCGCAAGACGCGAGCTTAGCCACGCTGTTCGCGCTCTTTTTGAACGTCTGCACTGCACTGCACTGCACTGCCCCCAGAATGGACGATAGTCACCTAAGCTTCATCAGTCGATGATTTCCCCCTCCCACAACGACGTCGCCCATCTTCCACGTCAACATACATCGCATCGCCTTGCCTTACATCTGCATCTCCATCAACAACAGCGGAGCCACCACTGTCCTCGTCCCCAGAATCCCGCTGCCTGTTGCACAGCAAAGTAGCGCAGTATCAGCCACGAGCTAGCAACTGATAGGGCTATTGGGAAAGACATGGGTGTAAATGCTGACACAGGGGAGGGGTTGGGTTGGGAATGGGGCCGGGCCGGTATAAGCAGGCAGGCAATCAACGATTCCATGATTGGAGATGGCTGGTGAGACGAGCTGAAGCTGCTACGGAGCACCAAGTACTGGGGCGAGCATTCGCTTCTCGACACTGGACTGGCCTGGTCGCACATCCCATGGCATCCCACCTACACACTTCTTCCGTTTCCCGGTCGCGGCTGTGCCGCCATCGCGCGCTAGCCAAAAGTGCAGCCTCGTCCTGTCTCGTCGAGATTCTTTTTCGACTTCGACTCGACACACGTCACGGCTCCCTTCTGCCGCGTTTCTCCTCCTGAGCTTAGACTGCTTGTCTGCTCCAAACTCGGGTTGCCTCACGCCACCCATGGCTTCCTTCAATTTCATCAAATCTGCCCCCATGACCGACGTAGACCGCTCTTGAGCACCTCGATACCACCCACATCCGAGAGAGCACCAAGTCCCGAGCACCATTAGCTGTGCAGCTCCGAATAGCCAATTCGCAAGGCTCGGTAAACAACGGCAAACAGAAGTCCATAACGAACCCATTGGTCCGAGACAATGGCCATGGAGGGCATGAGCGAAGCACAGTTCAACCAGACTCTTCAGCAGATTAACGACAATATCAACGACGACGACAAAGAATTGTTTGTTGCCATTGTCGCTCTCGTCATCTCCATCGTCGCCTTGCTTGCATCCCTCCTGCAGGTTGCACAACAATATTTCGCTTCCGCCGCTGGCTATTCGAGTTGTGGCAGCAAGGTGATAGGAAAATGGTCCGAATCCAAGCAGCGCAAAATCAAGTTCACCGAGTTCCGATTCGAGGTCCTTTTCGAAGCTCCCGTCATTTTCCTATGCCCTCCGACTAATAAGAAGGGCCCCGTCAAAGACGAGCCCATTATATTCATCGACGGCTCGGAAAAGAGCTTGCTGGACAGCCGGTCCGAACTTCAAGATCAGAAGGATGTTTCCGACAAGGAGCTTGCGAAACAGTCAGTCCATACGGCTGACAATGAGCGAGCTTCGTGGGTGGCGCTCCTCTCTGCCCTGCAAAAAATGGAACATGAATCTAGGGAATGGCAAGAAAGACAATATACCGAAAAAGTCTACCAAAAGCCACCCAAGGGATCTGACCAGCTCGAGAGCCAGGAAAACGTTGCCAGCGTCCTTAAAGAAGTCAGTGACAAGTATACTCTGACGGTCGCCATTCAGAAGAAGCGTAGGAGCTGGGATACGATGCCCACCAACGTCAAGAAGCCATACGCCACAACGACGTGGTGCCATATGGTCGAAATGCTGGCCATGCTCGGCGTTTACTGGGTCGAATTCAATAGGACCAACGATAGATACCGTGCAGAAGGCAATGGCTACACCATCACGGGGGAGAAGGTCAGCGATCTTGGTATCATGTTCACATTCCAGGTTTATGGACGCAGTCGATTTGAGAACAACCGTGTCATACCCGTGGACGAGACCAAGGAGCTTTGCTTTGGCTTTCTCCCAACTATTTACCGGGCGACGTCGGACAATCGACGTTTGAAGTTTCCCAACGATGAGCCCCGCGACCTGTCGACCCTTAACTTCGCCAGTAACCATGAAATCGCTGAAACGCTGGTTTTGATCGGCTGTAATACCAATACCGTCAACTACTTTTCCACCACATCGACAGCCAGGGTTGGCCATTTGTTTCCTGGTAAGCTGAGGTCGTACAGTTCTTTCTGTTTCCCAGCGCTAACATTTTCCTGGCAGTTGCTTTCGAGATCGTAGGCATGCTTGGACGTACACTCCACATTGAGAAAAGCGCATTCCGTTTACTTCCCAATCCTACTCACTATCGATGGGATACGAAAAACTTCTCCTTAACCAAACTACTGGAAGCGTACACCATGCAAATGAATAAACTCAAGTCGGATCAGCCAACTCCTAGCCTTGTCGGCAGAGCCATTCGGAGGAACATCCGAAAGATTAATGGGCTGATCAAGACGCACACTGCCGCCTCTGGCAACTGGTTGAGCCTGCCCCTCATGGATGCTCTACACGAGGCTCTTGACGACACCGATGAGATTTTGACGGCAAGGGCGAAGGTATCTCGGCCAACAGCGCCTCCACGGGTCGACTCGATGATGACCGCAAAGCCCTCGGTTTTTGAGGGTAACCCTGAAGGCGCAGTTGAGAGCGCACGACGTGAGATGGTGCAAGATGTGTTACGCAGTCATATTCAAGAGGTCCTAGGAGGGTTCAACGAGAAGCCGGAAAAGACGGCACCGAAACCTACAGGTACCGCCGCCACAATGGAAAACAGAGTGAGAAGTCAGCTTCGATTTGAGGATATCGATGCGGCACCACCAGAACTAAAGCAAGAAAAACTCATGGAGGTTTACTTCCGCTTGGTGCGGAGAAAGGTCATCGAAGTGTCTCGAGAATCGTCAGATAGGCGCGAGCAGCCTACTGTGGGCTTTGGCGGTCTCAAAAAACGGAACCAAACCAACTTCAGTACCCGGACCGTCGAGACAATAGACGATGATGAACCAATACTGCTGCACGAGTTGGGCGAGGAGCACGTCACCCACGAGGATATCTGGTGCACTCTCGTTTTCCGGATGATTTGTTGGCTCATGCTACACGATTTCCACAAGAAAGATGTCCAGGTATCGAAGAGCGAACTTTTGGGCAGCCGCTTGCCGGTATATATCTCATAGTCAAAAGATATGACGAGGAGGATGACGATCATTTCAAGCATTTTGGAAGAAAGAAATTGCATTAATAGGATATGGATGGATATGGACGAATTATGAGCATGAGAGCGAGTAGTTTGATGTCCCCCGAAAGCCCCAATTGGAGCTAGACATGAAACAACTTCGGTCTTCAGGGTAGCTTACGAATGATGACAATGACAATCAAACGATTATCTTAAAAATCAGAAATCCCCTGTGTGAGAAGACGGGAGTCTAGGCCCGTACGCTCTGGCTGAGAAGGGCTGGCGGCAGCAACGCTTATACCTGTCAGCGCTTCGTCAACTTGTCATGCGATTGATCCCCTGACCAAGGTCTGGGACAAGAGTCTGGAGGGTTGGCCTGGACAGAGCCAGCCGGCCGATGGGCTAGTGAATTCATGGAGAGGCAACCCGAGGCCCGGGAACGAGGATGGAGCCCGACTGAGGGATGCGGAGCCCGTCACTGGCTTGTCACCGAGGCTCCAACCGACCTTTTTGCGATTCCAGAACTCTAGCACGGTACTCCATCAACGCCCAGCGGCCCAGAAAGTTCCCAAGCTGCAAAGTGATTGCAGTCCTCACATTCCAAGGTCCTCTGGGCGTACCGGTACTCATGGGACCGGGGACGCGCGAGAGCGCTAGGCCGGATGAGGGCGAACGGCGGCAAACAGGGGGAAAAGAACCGTGGTTCGGCAAGAGTGGAGAAGCCTACGATTGGGAGCCTGTATCCGTAAAGGAGCATGGTTCACCGAGGCTCTGGGAAGACGATACCTACCTAGCTGGCCATGCTGCCGAATCGTGAAATGCTTCGAGGACTATTTGTTATCCTTTGGCTCAAAATACTAGCCGAGAGATGGGTGGGATGAGCGTATGTGATGTGTACGGGGACCCAAGATTGACACGAATGCTAATGGCACAGCACAGCGCCTTGACACTGTAGGGGCTCTTGATGTCACGTAGTGGAACCTGTAGTCCGCCAGAACGACTTCATCGACGTGTTCCGTATTCAATTCCTTAACGTTGGAAAGCAATGTTACATGCGATGCTTCGGCTTCCCTGGGCGCACGCACGCTTAAGGTGAGGTGCTGCACTCACTCAATGCGAGAGGGACGCGCGGGGAAGGGCATTTGACTTTATCGGTGCATATTCAAGACGGAAGCAGACGGATGAGGCCAGTAGTTTGATGCAGGCCGCAGCTCACCATGGTTGTTGGTCTCTCTAGACGCCGGTTAGTGTGATGTCGTCCAATGCCTCGCAGCGCAGAAGACGCATCTGTGCGGCGGCTTTCAGGGCTGGGTGCGAGCCAACGAGCCTCGCGAACGAGTGTGGTGTTTGCTGGTTATTTCATCCATGGTTGGCAGACATGGCTCAGACAATGGCTCTGTCGGTTCGTAAGTGGCTTGCTGCTGGCGTCCTTCTTCTCCCCGTTCTCGAGGCGTGTGTCAGCGGCTTTGCAACGGAATGTCTTGGGCGTTGGTCCCTTGATTAAGAGAGAAAAATGCGTCTATAGGGTGGTGACTCTGGCGAGAGTGCTGCGCGCTTGAAGCACTTCTCGGGGTTGGGGGTCCAATTGCATTCTCGAAACAGAATCGCGGTGTGGGAGGGCGGTATGAGACGAGACACTGCTTCACGGGCGACGACGGATAACGCGTTTACAGAGTCTGTATTACCAGAGGGTGCGTGAGTACTAGTTAGGTAGACGCGACCAGCCTATTCATGGCCCCCCTTGGCGTGAGATCAGCGGATGATGGGCAGGCGAAGCAGTTTACATAGAACTTTGGGTACGGTAGGCGAATGTGCAACCCTGCGACGTGGTGGCAGCGTGCCACTGCCCAAGTTGACGCGAGAATTGGACGAGCCCAGCGTGAATGTCACTGGGGAACCTGGACCCGTGGCCGCCGTGACTGGCACGACTGGCATCTGCGAGAATGTGACTGGGGGCCATGGTGAGTGCAGTGCAGGGAAGGGAAGGGGAACTAGGGCCAGCCGCCAGCGGACCGAGGGATTGGGTTTGACATGGTCCTGAGTTCGGCCGGCAACGGCCATGACAAGGGGAACAATTCACAGTGACGACCGAGGACTGGCAGCGGCAGAGGGCCTTGGTCTGGTGTTTGTTGGAATGGAGATTGATCATTGTATGCTCGGAGGTCTCTTGCTGGCTGACCTCGTCTCAAAGGCGGCAAAAAGAGTCGAGAACCAAGACAGGGAATTCCAGCCATTCTGCCGATGGCGTACAAACAAGGAACCTGAGGTGAGAGACCTGTCCGAGAATAGACAGAGACAAAGACGGCATCTGCATAGGTATGTAAGCGCAACAACATTGGTAGACAAGCCATGGGCGCAGCAACAGCCAAGATTCAGGACCAACAAGAGCAACGAAACTGCTTGCGAAGTTATGGATAACAACTTGCCTAGCTTTGTGCTTCTGAGGCAATCGTTCCAGAAGCAGGAGCAATATCTGTCTACCTTACTTACCTTACCTGACTGCCTTCCATCGCTCCGAACATATCGTCAATTCTAAGATGCGTGAAGTAAGGTGAGATGGATGACAAACAATCTGTTGCGGTGCTGAGTACCTTGTACGCTTGAAACACCGGGTCAAATACCTCTACAGCTAACAGGGGAAGGGGGGCCCCGCTTGATCGAATTAGAAGGGCTCCATCAATGGTTGCAGTCAATTATGTACTGTCGTTACAGAAGGTACTGCAGACTGCACACCTCCCTCCAAAGGCTAAGAGTCAGGTGACCAAGGCAGCAAGTCTCAAGGCAGCTAGGTACCTCCGCAGTATGTACGCTTGCCAGTCGCTGAGGTCGACCATCGAGCGAATCTGGAAAGAGAGCACAGGCTCCAGAACCCCACTTTTCCTCACTTTGACCAGACCTGGAGCGCACGTGTTGCTTCTCCACTTTGCCATGGGACAGGTACGGAGTACTCCGTACCTTTGGCGTGGACATCTGCTGTGTATCCGTAAGACTAGATGGTGGACGAAAGTAATCCAGGGTTGGCAATCCAAACATTTGAGGCCAACATACTTCGAAGAAACAAGCAAAGCAGAGCAGAGACAGGAAAGCAATGTCAAAGAAAGAACATGCCCCTTTTTCAGTGTTGGCTGGTGATTTTGGCTGGACAAGGTCAGGCAGGTATGAAACCCTGGGTTGCTCGCTGTAGCCGCTCCCGAACCAACACACCGGCCAAGTGGCCCAGTGACGCTCGTCGTCCTGAGTGAGTGGAGGCCACTAAAGGAGGAGCCTGGCAAGCCTGGAACTTGGAAGCAAGGAGCGATCGAAGCAAAGTACCTTTTCTGCCAGCTGTCCACCTCAAGATACCTCTCTCTTACTACATATCTAAGGATAGGCACTTTGATGCGAGCGGCGAGCGGACCACAAACCCGCAACGAAAAAAGATTCTGTTTTTATTTCTTTTCTTTGCTGCCATTCCGCCATCTCATTTCATCTTGTCGCTTGAGCGTTGCCCGCCTGCCTGATCCACTTTCCATGCTTAAGAGTCTAGACTCGAGATCCGGACGGCACCTACCTAGCCTGCTCGTGCCTGCTAGGTATTGATGAATCAATCGAGTCTGTTCTCGTTCAGTCGAGATTCCCGACATTGGGCCCTTGTTCTATGCTCTCATTGCCTCGATAACCTGTCGCCCACCCAGCGCTACGCTCAAGTCTCAAAGGAGAGGAGAGTGTGCTTTGATATCATCTACCTCGAATTATAACAAAGACGCAAACAAGCCCGGACCCAAGCCTGACCTGATCCACATAAGAAAGTAAGAAAGGCGAAGACGCCTTCTTCCCTCTTGTTTTCCCTCGCCGCTTTCACTACCTACCTCGTTGCTTGAAGCCAACTTTATTCCCCGCAGCTTGGAAACCTTCCATTCTCTCCTACAATCCTTCCAGGTTACGTCTTTGGCACCTACTCGACATTCTTCCATGCCCGGCATTTTGCTGTGCGAACAATTGATAGAACCCTTCTTCATTCCTGCCTGTCACCATTTACCGCTCCCGAGGTAACTTGGCGGCGGGAGTATCTTTCCTCGATACTCCGTACATTACCTACCTACCTTAGTACCCAGCTTGACTTCCCTGACGTCCGGCCGCCGACAGTCGTCTCACCGCGTTATTGACCGACGCCTGCTTTTTCGGCTTGCCTTGCATCGCCCCCGTCTTTCCTTCCACTGCGGCATTGCTTCTGCGCTTTCATTCCATTCCGATCCGTTGCGGTGTGAGCAGCGGGCTTCTGTTGTGCCGTGCACCTACTAATTGGGTACCGTATTGCTTTACTCAAGGCCTCCCAAGGTTGGGTACCTACTTTGAGTAGATACTGAGAGTGGTACCTTATATTTGGTGTTTTGTAGGCGAATCTACAAGTACCTCCCGCCAGGTACTTTTTCTTCAGGGGTGCCCATCCACCTGGGGGCAGGCAGTGAAAACCTGGAACGAACCTCCCCGTGCTGTTTTTCCTCCGCGGTACTGAGGTACCTTCCATTGCCTTCATTGCCCCCCAAAACCGACAAGGACCGCGCCGCATCACCAACGAGTCGCTCTTTCCGCCGTGGCCCGCGACACCCTATCCGTACGTACCTAAAGTTCCCAAGGCTCCTCCTGCCCGCCCTCACACCCTCGCGGTTCGCCCTCCCCTCCCGCCTTGGTTGTCCACGGTGCTGCCACCAAAAAACTCCACCTCCACATCCACAGTACCCGCACCCGTAAGCCGTGCCTGCAACCTGCGACCTGCGACCGTAATCCCGCCCGCCACCTTCGAAATCCCCAACCCTCACTCACACCCGATTCCGATCCCAAACCTTACATTTCCTCTCCTCTTCGACACCTCCCCTCTCTTTTCCGACACTCTCACGACAAATACTCCCCGCCTCACATCGCATCTTGCAGCAGTCGAGATTTCGAACTAGACCGCATACCACGCGAGAGGCAATATGACGCCCTCGCCCGGTCCTCAGATCAATACCACGGAGGTGAGGCGGCCTCGTTCTAGCCAGACCGTCTCCTTCTCTGTCGACGAAGGCAATAATTCTATTCACGGATCCGACTCGACAAGCCTCCAGTTGGCCGTTTCTGAGTGCATAGAAACCACAACTACAACCACTACCACCACCACTAAGCGCACCTTTCCACCCGTCTACCTGCGCGAAGTTCGTCCTCTCCATGAACTCGACTCTAAGGAGTATCCTCTCGCCTCGAAGCCTCTACCCCCCGAACTCGCGAACTTCTCTTTCAATGTCTCTGGCTCTTCTTCCGATGGCACGGTCGACAACCCTTTTGCTGCCAAAACAGTAAGCCCCCTCAAGACTTCCCACCCCGTCTATCTTCTTTCTTCCTTTTTTTCTTTGCTCTTCTCCTTTCCTTGCCACCCATCGCATTTGCTGACAATGTCTATCTCAGCAGCGCAAAGCACCGATCGCAGCCGAAAGGCAGCCAGCAGGCCTCCTGAAAGATGACGAGTCGAGTCAAGAGCCCCCAAGACGCACATCAAAGTCGCCCTCAGATGCCAGCCAAAGAAAGTCTCGTCGTTCGAATCCCCGCGAAGCATCGCCGTCCTACAACGCGTCGCCAGTCCTGCCTTCGAGACCTTCCAGGAACCCCAGACCCACTGGGCTCTCCATACCCGAGGATGCTTCGCAACGTCTTAGACGCCAACTCACGAGGGGCAGACCGCCCGGCTACCTGGCCACTCCAGATACCTCCGAAGTCGCTGGTGCAAGCTCAGAGCGTGTAACGCGACCCCGATCCCTTCACCCTCACCGCTCCAGTCATACTCCCCCAGAGTCGGGACCGAGTCAAACAAACTTGCAGGAAGCGGCCAGCCCCATCGGAAGCGATGCACTCACTGTCTTCAGCAGTAACGTTGCTACTCCGCCCATCACCGACGCTGACCCTGAGCCATTTGTTGATACCGACGAGTCGCTCCAACAATCTCTCAGAGCCGTTGGCCACAGACCCTCCATCGATGCCGTGGCTGCACAGGATGCAAGCCTACCTAGTCCGAGACTTTCGCCTACCCTGGCAGCCGCTCAACTGAATTCGAGAGACTCCGATGACGAAGATGGAGAGTCACCCCAGAGCAGTGCTGTTGCCCGACGAAATGTCAGCTTCCGCAACCAGGCCTGGCTGCATGAATCACAGACGACCGAGGAGGGCGGCTACGCTTCCGACATGTCCATCGTTGTGGATGACAGCTCCTTCCAAGCGGACGACCTCGACGCCCACACCGCCATGCTCGACACCCGCAACATGATGGAAAGATTCGATGCCATGCCCAACGAGATGAAGAGCTTTTTGATGTATAATCTTCTCCGCCGATGCCCGAGAAAAACCCTTCGTCTTGTAGCCGATGTCGTCACCCCTGCGCTGAAGTGCGACTTCTTCAAACAGCTTCCTCTCGAGTTGAGCTTCCACGTCTTGTCGTTCCTCGATCACCGCGACTTGTGTCGAGCTGCGCAGGTCTCCAAGCATTGGCGAAATATCGTGGACACGAACGAAACTGGGTGGAAGGAGTTGTTCGATCGCGATGGCTTCACACTGCCTCCGGGTGAACTCGACAAGGCCATTATCCAGGGCTGGGGTTGGCAAGATCCCGTTGGAGTCACTGGGGCCGAGGTTGACTTGCGACCTCTGAGCAGACTGGACTCGGCCGACAACGAACTCACCAAATCCGTTGTCAAGACCGATTCGACGAGCAGGCTTCGCAGTTCCAAGCGAAAGAGGGCTCTCAACTTATCTAGCGCCGATAGATCGAAGCGTAGAGCTAGCGGCCAGGATGTAGCCCGGCTGGATGCGATACAGTCCGAGGTGAAGCAACACAAGTCCGAGGGACCACTTTCAGCAGCCAACGCGGCGGCCGCTGCTGTGCCCAATCCCAAGACCAGCATCCCGGGACTCCAGAAGTTGCATCTGTTCAAGTCCCTTTACCGACGCCATTACATGATCCGGCAAAGTTGGACGAGCGGCAAAGTCAAGCCTGGACACGTTGCTTTTGCTGCCCACCCCCGCCATGTCATAACATGCCTGCAATTCGATGAAGACAAAATCATCACCGGTAGCGACGATACCTTGATTCATGTCTACGACACCAATACCGGAAAGCTGCGGAAGAAGCTCGAAGGCCACGAAGGCGGTGTCTGGGCCTTGCAATACGAAGGGAACATGCTCGTCTCTGGATCTACCGATCGATCTGTTCGTGTCTGGGATATCGAGAAGGGTCTTTGCACACAGGTCTTCTATGGACACACTAGTACCGTTCGATGCCTGCAGATCCTTATGCCTACTGAGAACGGGAAGGGCCACGATGGAAAACCCATCATGATGCCGCCAAAGCCGCTCATCATTACGGGGTCCCGTGACAGTCAGCTTCGTGTCTGGCGCCTGCCTGAGGTCGGCTCTCGCAGATACATCCAGACTGGCCCTCCAGCCAATGATGCCGACTGTCCCTACTTCATCCGAACGCTTTCTGGACACACGCATTCTGTGCGTGCCATTTCTGCACACGGTGACACCCTCGTCAGTGGTAGCTACGACAGTACTGTCCGCGTCTGGCGGATCAGCACCGGCGAGTCTCTGCACGTTCTGCATGGTCACTCCCAGAAGGTCTACAGCGTCGTACTCGACCACGAACGTAACCGTTGTATTTCAGGGTCCATGGACTCTCTGGTGAAGATTTGGGACCTGAACACCGGCGCTTGTCTCCACACCCTAGAAGGCCACAGCTTACTCGTCGGACTGCTCGACTTACGGGACGAAAGACTCGTGTCAGCTGCTGCCGACAGCACCCTTCGCATTTGGGACCCAGAGAATGGCAAATGCAAGAATGTACTCACAGCCCATACTGGCGCAATTACATGTTTCCAGCATGATGGCCGAAAGGTCATTTCTGGAAGCGAGAAGACGGTCAAGATGTGGGACATTCGTACTGGCGAGTGTGTTCAAGATCTCTTGACCGACCTGAGCGGTGTTTGGCAGGTCAAGTTCGACCAGAGGCGTTGTGTTGCAGCTGTTCAGCGAGACAGCTTGACCTATGTCGAGGTAAGTTTCACCCTTAGAGATTCATCAGACAATTTGCTAACCAACACATGATAGATTCTCGACTTTGGCGCTGTCCGTGATGGCAAACCTCTCTCCGAGCTTGGCGAACGCAAGCTCCTCAACGAGCCAGAAGTCCGCGCCCTTTTGGCCGAAGACTTATAATGACGAAGGAATATCAAGATAGGACAACAGGAGTTTTCACGAACAAGCATATTACGACGGGCAAAACAGCATCCACCAAGGGGGAAACCGCATGATGGCATAATGACATTGGTAGGGCGGGGTTGGATGGGCTTCTTCTACCCTCACATTCTCGGAGTTTTTAACGGCCACAGGCGGGGCTTGAAAACAAAAAAGGCGGGCGTTTGCATGATTTCTGGGCCGCGCAGAGCGCATATACCACTTCACTGTATGGGATAATGTAGATATCAGGCAAAAGCCGCACGAAATGAAACGGTTCATGGTACATCAATTATCACATAGTGGTTCGCGTCTTTTTCTTGCAGTAGACAGTTTATACATTGTGATTATGAGCCCATTCAACGCTACACTTGACACAGAAAGACAACTGTGGAGGACTCTCTAGCCTGTGCTTTAGCCCTTCTTTCCCGTGCTTTTGTCCGTCTCTTGTTCTCTGTCGCATTGCTCATTACAAAGACTGAATAAAGTCATTCATTCTTGTCCTTTTATGTGGATTTCCAACAGCAAAGAAGCACGAAGTAACAAAAACAAACGCTAAATCAAGCATGGACTACGCTCACGGCACAGCCTGGATATCTAGATAGTAAAAGAAGCACTAGGTCTTATGGTTGACCACTCAATTTAGACCACCTCCGATTGAACGGCCCCCTTTGAAAGGGACTGCCCAACCTTGATGGTGTCCGGCCCGAGTCGTCACGTTGCTCACGCTCCCTCTGCGGTTGCTTGACGTCTCCCTCCAGCCCGAAGCCGTACGTCTCGACGCCTCCCGCGTGCGGATCCTTGGGTACGAGGCCGTAGCCGACCTTGGCGCCGGCGACGGGTCGATGGTCGCTGTTTGGCGTCGTTGCCCAAGGGAGCTTCTCGAGGCCCGGGCCGCGGGTTGCCGCGACGATGCTGCTGAAGCGCGTATTGCGGACGAGGCCCTCTTCGCGGACGGCGGCGAGACCAAAGGCCACGCCAACGATGGCGAGGAGGATAGCGACGGAGTAGACGGCCCAGAGGTCGCGGGCGTGGTACTTGTAGCGGAGGTCGGTCCGCTCGCGGGTGCAGGGGTAGGTGTGGTTGTCACCGAGACGGGTGCCCGTCTTCTCGCTCGTGTCGTTGGCCCAGACGACGGCGAGGAGGCGTGGCTGAGAGAACATGGAGATGAGGATGTCTTCGTAGAGGCTCTGGACCTGGAACATAAAGTCCTTGACGACGAGGTAGTTGTGCTGGTCGAGAATGCGCGTTTGCAGGATTTTGGTGTTGGCGTCGGTGTTGGGTTGGAAGATTGTCCCGTTGATGTATTGGCGGAATTGGTATCCGATGGAGTGATATGCCATCGTTCTACGGTAACGAGCCACGTCCTGCGGGAAGATGTAGTTCGATTCCGGGGTGCCTGTGGTGTTGTCCGCTGTTCCATCTTGAGCGTCGACGCCGGGGAGGTAGCGGGTATCGACGATGCGGTCGAAGAACGTTCGCTTCCGGACAGTGGTCTTTTGAGTGAGACCCGTGTAGTTGAAGTCGACCTCATACTCCGTCTCACGATGCTCGCAGCCAAACACCTTTGGGGTGTAGGCCGTTTGCCATTCGGGTAAGGTGGGGTCCATCGGCTGGGGATCGGATGGCTCGTCGACCTCAGCGATGCCGAACCAGAGCACCGGCTCCACACGGAGCGCGCCGAGGTTTTGCGGATATGGCGGTGGCGTGTTGATGACGCCTGCGGAGCCAGTGTCGTTCATCTGAGGGTTCTGGTACTCGCCAGCGGTGGCATGAGCAATGTAGGTATGATTGCCCACCGGGGCAAGCATGCTCATGTTGAAGGGCATCTCGGCGCCGTTGAGCTTCTTCGGTGTCGACCCGACGCCGCTGGCAAGCTCTTCGCACTTGTATCCGGGGCCCTTGAACTGAATGGTGAATGAACAGTTCCAGCCCATGCCGCAAACATCAAGACTTGCATTCGTCCGCGAGAGCGGTTTCTTGCCTAGAATTGCTGAAGTAGATATCTCCTCGAATTGCCAGCTCGTTCCGATCCAATAGTCAAAGAAGTCTTCGCTGGACTGATTCAAGGTAGTTGTGTTCCATAAGGAAGTGGAAAGCTCAAAAAGGTTGTTAATCTTCGTCCCTGTACGAAAGTCATTGGTTTCTTCTTGAGCAAAGTTGAGAGTGCGAATGGATGGGCACGTCGTGGTCTGGCGTGTCGTCGCAGGTTGAGCAGTTAGAGTGTCTGAGGTGAGAACCACGACAAGAGGGGTACACCACACATAGATGGCCAAGATCATGGCGATCCTAGCTTGGCGGAAGACTTCAATGTTGAAAATGGCAGTCATATCTTCCGCCGCGGCAAAGAGCGAATCCACGGCAGCGAGGGTGAGCATCTTTCGGCGGACCGTCATCCATACTCTTTGTCGGAAGGCTAGGATCACAGCCGATCCAAGACTTGCCTTGCTGAGGAATGACAATGCAGCGCCGTAGCGCAGCATGCGAATCTGGCCGTTGGCCTCTGTTCCGTCAAGGCCGGCATAGAAAAAATGGTGGCCGAGGGCAAATGCAATCCCGGCGAAGAGGAAAAAATACATATTCCATGACGGGTGCCAGTACTTGTTGAAAAGCCGAATTTGCTCCGGGGGATAATACATCGACTGCGGTCGATTAGGCGGAGGACCATGCCACGGTGGTGAGAGTAGACCAGTCGCCGAGGACTGAGAATCGACTCGAGCGCTTCTATGTCGTTTTGGTGGAAGCCCTCCAGTAGAAAGTCCGCCCGTATACGGCGTGCTTAGGCTGGAGTAAGAGGCAGAATAGTTTGAATACCCGTGCCCATCCATTTGCAATGGCGCCGGCCTCGGTCGCTGAGAAGACGCATTATTTCCGCTCGCCGGTGCCGGGAAATACGCTGCGGCGCCGGCAGCTCGTTCGGAAAAGGACGGTTGTGGTGATTTGGCGGAAGGCGTCGGCGGGCTTCTTCCGAAAGGCCCGTACGGGCTGCCGATGGGTGCCGGCGTTGTCGGCGTCTGTGGCCCGTTGATCGGCTTCCGAGCAAATTGGCGAGTGGGATGCCACTCAGCCGACGGCGTCATCTGAATATCATTTTGATCTTGAATGTCCCTTTCCCGCAGGCCTAGCCCTTCGTCGCCGGGTTTGCCCTCCATCATGGCTGGTTAACCCAGGCGGATGAGGCCCAGGGATAGAAGATGAGGTGGTGTTGGTGGTGGTTTGAGGGAATGCGACAACCAGACAGTGACGTTAGTCGGCGTGGCACAAAGTCTTGGCTATTGGGTGGTCGCCCTAGGCACATTTGACAATTGAAATCGCCAGCGAGGTCAATCTGAAAGATCGCAGAAGTTGGATCCTCTGAGTCTCAACAACTTGTTGGGCTGGATGGCTAAGTTGTGTGGATTGCCATTCGAAGTATTCTGGGCAAGCGACATCCAACGAGGAGGGAGGGCACCGCTGCTGAAGAACAAAATCTCTGGAGAACAATAGAGTGAGAGGGGAAGTACGAATTGAGGGGAAGCAATGAGAGAAAGACAACTGATAAGACAGCTTGCATGTTGTCTCGTAAGGCTTGCGGAAACACAGCTACCAACACTTGCCGGAGGTGATGGATGCATGTGGCTCCTCCCGCCCTCCATCTCCGGACGTACGAATAACGAACAAGGGGAGGGGCGATGCGACTTGCGTCGAGCTGCACTTGACTTTACGACTACCTTGCCTGGTCACTACTTTGGGGCTGGCCACTGCAGCCAAGTTGGCTCAGCTCGAGGTGATGGCGCAGGACTGGCGTTCCCGACCAACATTGGGGGTAACTGATGTGCGTGATTGGTGATGGCTGCATGTGGCGGCCGGGATATGTCTCGAGAGAAACCCGGGAGCCTTGTTGGTCCCTTCATATTCTGACATCTGGGCTTGACCATATGCTGCTGCCTTTGATCGCACTCGCAGCCGTGAATGGCTCTGTTTGATGAGGTGGGACGAGGTTCTCCGTCATCATCTAGACGCAGCTGAGGTTACATTCCCCTTCTCATCGGGAGGATTCAAAGAGTTTTCCATGGGTGACACCGCCTCGTGGGGCCGAAGAGGATGACAGTGAGATGAGAGATGGGACGTAAGTTGTGGTAGTTCCAACGCAACCTGCAGGGTTGATGATGAGGTGAGATGACGGAAAATGAGAGTTTGGGGGCTGTGACTGAGTCTGCGTCGTTTCCCACACCAACGGACACTGAGCTATTGAAGGATGCCTCCTCGTGGACAGTATCAAGCGAAGGAGGATGCTCTCGAATTCAAGGGTCGAGGATTTCAGACATTTTGAAAAAGTCTCAGTGTCCATACACTCAAGGTAGTCATCCGACCATGAAGCAAGATATCTTGCCAACTTCCATACCCTGGCCACCCAAGTATGCGGTTGATGGTAACCTTGTGGATAGGCTATAGCCAAATTCAGCATGAGAACTAGGTAGCATAGGCCCGTCCGCCACCGGGGTTGGGTGAAGAACGACATGAGTGACCGACGCAAAGTGGGCAACGGCTGTGCGATATGAGAATCCCGAGAATTGTGTGCCGCCGCTGCTGCGATACCCAAGGGCGGCGTTCAGTTGGTCAAGGGGACTGACAGCATAAAGCTGACATGCATCTTCAGCGTGCCATCTCGTACCCGGAAGAGACCGTTGTCTTTTTTGGCTTTTCTAGTCCTCCTGTAACTCAGGTGCCACCCTTCGCTGGTGAGCCTTGCGCCGTTCAGCTGACGAAAAAACTTGCTTTTGGCCGTCTGACTTTGTTTCCGATCTCGTCCATCTCCGGTTCAGCCCTACGCCTCTTCGCTGCTCCCGGCCACAACTGCGACAGCATCAAAAGTATGCCATGCCTCTCCCACTATATTAGCGGAGACTAGATCGATTGAGCTTTTTCAATTTGCTGACTGACAATTACCGTATGCGACTGGCATCGTTCGCTTTTCATAACGCCGTCCCTGCACGTAGCCCGCCCAGTGCGATGGAAATTCGAGTACAGAAAATGTGTTTCTTGCGTGTAAATTGCGATACTATCTACTGTTCTGAAATAGAAAAGTTTTGATCGCTCAAAGATGATGTAACAATAATCGTCAGTATGTTTCCCTCTTGGATGAATAATGTATTCCCGACAACAATGCAAAGTGAGGGCCGATTCCAAGCCGCGTCCTCCCTTATGCGTACCAATTATAATCCCAACTCCGTCCAGGCTGGGAAACCGCCCAAGCCATATGCATCATTTCCATTCTTCATTGTCCTCATCTGCAGCGTCTTCTTCATGGTCACATCCTAGAACACCAGAGCAGAAACCCTTTCATCTCTATCTCTGTGCTCCTTCTCCTTCTTCTTGAACAGGGACTTGAGCATGTTGTTTTTCTTGGGTCGGAGAACCGCTTCGATAGCCTCGTCTTCCTTCTGGCGACTGCCGTCCTCAATTGCTAGTGTCGGCGCGCGTGTACTGCGCTTGGAAGCAGAGCTGCGGTGACTTCGGTGGCTGCTGGCGACACTCTCGGCGTCTCTTTCAGATCTCGCAGCCTCGGACCTTGCAACACTGCTCTTGCGTTCGGGCACCTCGGACTCGCGGATGCTGCGATGCGACCTAGATGAGTGGTGCGACCTCTCCGACCTCTCGGTCCTCTCCGTCCTCGAGCTGCGGTGCGTCTTGGAACTGCGTTGTGTCCGGAAACTCCGCTCAGTACGGGTGTCGTCTCCAAGCATCGAACGCGCGGCCTCAGGGCTGATGAGCTCCATATCAACACTCTCATCATCACCTGCAGGGGCGATCCCGCGGCGCCAACTCTCGATGGAGCTAAGCTCCTCGTCAAGTCGAGGATCAAGAACATATGCCTCGTCGTAGGCAACGCTCCCCTCGCGGACGCTCCCTTCCCGCACGCTTCCCTCCCGTGGCTGCTGGTAGGGGTCATACTGGTCGTACTGGTCGTACTGATCGTGCTGTGCATACTCGATGGCCTGTGGTGCGGGTTGTGCCTCGAAGGCCATTGCGTTGGCGATAGCTGCCTGTTTCTGGGCCTGGGCGTCCTTTATCTGCTTCACAATCTTCCACCCGCCGAACATGACTACCGTGAGGCCGATACTTGCACCGGCGGCAATGAGAAATTGAGGCGATGCCAAAAGCGCAAACACGGCCGGCGAGCCTCCTTTGATCACAGATAAGAAGGCAGGCGACATCTGTTTCAAGAGCGTGGACAATTCCGCTAGCGTCAAGGCAACAGCGGCGGCGGCATCGGGATTTCCTTGCAGATGAGCGATGGTAGCGGTCGCGGAGTGGTGTGCGCATTTGGCTTCGTCGAGGAGTCCCTCGACCCTGGAGATGAGTGTCTTAGCCTCCTTCTCCTTGGTCAGGGGATCCAGATCAGTGCGATCCTTCAGATCGGGAGGAATGTTGCCGTATGCGAGGTCCATATCGATTTCCTTCTCTTTGCGACCCTTGGGTATAACAGGCGCGGACATGGTACGGGGAACCATGGATCCACGGATTGTTGCCGAGTCTGCGAGACTGTCGCTGCAAGACGGGGCGGTGGTGTAATGCGGCAAGGTCGGGCGGCTCAAAGCCACATCGCGGGGAGCCGTTTCGGCATAAGGAGCACGGTATGCAGAGGGAGGCGCTCTTGATGGCGTGAAGCTGGAGACTTCGGAATGTGTCTTGAGGTTGTTCTCGGTCAGAGCAGGTCTCGAACGTGGATAGTACTCGACATCGCGGTGGCTTGACTGGGAGCGTCTCGATCGATGACTTCTCCTGGAGCTGGCGACAGAGCGGCCATCGTCGTGCGAGTAGCGGCGATCAAAGGCTTCGGGAGGGAGATCGCGAGAAGTATCAAAGGTCTGGGCGCGCTTCAGAACCTCCCGGTCGGCCTTGATGGCCGCCTTTTTCTCCTGGTAGGAAGCCTTGGCTTCTTTGAAGATACCGGCCAGGTGTTTTCCCTGCAGAAGCGAAGATGATACGTCAGCTATTGGGCTTCATCGCTCGGCTGAGAGTTGTAGTGCGTATGCATTGTTTGCATGTCGAATGTTGTTGCGCGCAGTTCTGACGGCCGAATTCAAGGGCTGGATCGAGTGGGCATGGAGTCTGATGAGGGGCGGTGGGGGGGAATGCAACGGGTGTGAGCCAGAGAAAGAGACTTACGGTACTTATAATCTTGCCCGAATTGTTGATGATAGTGACTGTCTGCGTGAGGGCCATGATGATATATCTCAGTTCACCTGCTCGGCGTCTTTCACCGAGCAAGTGATGTGTATGTGTGAGAGAGTGTGCGAGTGTGTCAAGGCAGAGGAAGAGTGTGTGAGAGACACACACACAGGCGGTGACCTAGTATGGTGGTGTTGGTGCGGGCGGTACTAGTCGATTTTGAAGCTTTCCCTTCTTTTAAGTGACGACAGGCTCTAGGGTGCTACGAGACGGGCTTGGCTTGGCCAAGAAGGTTCCGTCAGGACTCTGAGAGGAAGAGGGAGGCTGGTCTCAGAGGGAGCCCAGTCCACCGCCAAAATAGAACCCGTCTTGTTCGTTGTCGCGGGGAGCCACTTGAAGGGCACTCGGGGCACTTCTGGGCGCCTTTGGGGGCAGGGTCCCTCGCTGTTGACGATGCGGTGAAGGAAAGGAGGACCCTAACAATACTCCACCGTCACAGTTCCAAACGGAAGCGAGTACCGACTTGGGTGACAAGGGGTGGAGGACACCGAGGACGGGTTTGCAAATCGGCCCCCACAAAGTCACAGAAACGGGTCAAGACTCAAGACCCCCCCCAGAGATGCTGTGGCACTCGTGGCAGTGGCACTGAGAAGATCGCGGTCCGTGGGAGGTTTAGCCGTTGATGTTAAAGTGGACGACGAACAACGGCTGGCAGCCGGACAAAAGCGATGTGGGGATATAGAGGCTGGGAAACGTGCAGGTCTCTTTCTTGCCTGGTATCTGTAGAGGGGACGTCGATGGAGATGTTCTGTCGTTTTCTGTCAACGGTATGGGAGATTCCGATAGGACGGTGTGAGATGCAGGTGAGCGTTTGGTATGTGTTTGTACGGATATCCCGGTCTCTCTCTCTCTCTTTCTCTCACTTGCGATGCGTAGTGAGATGGATTGCGAGGCCACGATATGTTGGCTGATATGAGAGGAAAAGAGCGGGGAGGGAGGGAGGTCGCAAGAGAAATCGAGAAACGGGGGACGATGCGGCATGAGAGGGGCTCTTCGACATGAAATACAACGGCGGACAGCATCGGCTCACAATTACACGCCATGACTGGCTTCCAATCTTTGCGAAAACATTGGAGGTGAGCCAGTGAGAAGGTAGAAGCCAAATGCCCAAGCCGAATTAATGAGTGAAAGCCCAGTGATGGGAGCGCAAGTCTGCCCCTTTCGCGCCTATGTCTACGGATAGAATACCGTTACCCTGCTTCTCATCACGGTCGCATTCGCAGTCCCAGTCAGTCACGGTGACAAGTCCACGTCTTCTTTTTTCGTCACACTCCCTGAAAACCGAGAAGGGAAAAAAAACCACCCCCTCCCCTGTCTTCATAGGGGCGACAAGGCCAGCCCAGGCCGCTCAGGGTGAGGCGACATCCCGGCGATTGGCAGCGGAAGAAGCTCTGAGCGCCTTTTTTGTGCATTTGGGCCTCGTTGCAGGTTGCAACTTGCAGCTGGCCATTCCAAAGGAGACAAGACGGATGGAATGGGGATGGAACAGGCCAAACGGAAAGGGTGATTCGTGACTTTGGGAGCTGAGAGCCTGAGACTAGACGGGGCCAGTCGGATGAGGAGCCACCTAAGTCACTTAACGCTCCCAGGCCTCCCAGTCTGATCCTCGATCTGTCTACTCCGTACATTCAAATAGGTAGCGTCAAGTTTTTAACCTCTCACACCAAGAACGCGTGGGAGGGGGAGCGGGGAGAAAAAACTGTCAGCTCGGCCAGGCCCACCTCTCTCCCTCGTCTCGTCTCTCACCAGTTATCCGTGAGCTGAGCTCTCACCTCGCGTCTCTCACTCATACTCAGTCACTCTCACAGTCTCACCTCAACCACAGGCCTTGTCCCTGCCCATCTTCTCTCCGGCTTCTTTCCGCCTTTCCGATCCTTCATCCCCTGGGGCCCAGGGGCGGATAACGTGCCTGGAAGTGGCTCCCTTTCTCTCCGCCTTTCCAGCTCCCTTCCTTCTTTCCAGCCCTCCTCACCGCATCGCAGCCAACAACCGGTCAAGGACCGTACAAGCTTGAAGTGAACTGTGAGGGCCGCTGCTCTTACTCCAAATCGCAATGCTCATTATTGATCCCCGGTCAATCCTAACTTCCGATGCTGCCTCTCTTCAGTCACGCCATTACAATGTTTTAATGTTCCTCTTCTTGTTCCCGAGTCACGCCAGTCCTGCTTTTGATGTCTGTCCTTGCCACGATGCTGCTGCTTCAGCTTGCTGTTGCATGACGCACGCACGATGAGGTTGTACAGCTTCACTTTCAAATGGCCCCAGTATTCCCATTTGATGTTCCTGTATTGCTACCCAGCACCGACACAACGTTCCTGACGTCGTTTGTCCAACACCGACAGCTTGGCCGAGAGCCGTTAGCCGCTATTCGTCGTCATGGTGGATTGACATGAACATAAAAATGTGACTTTCTGACAGAGCACTCCGTACTATCTGCCTTGCGTATGAGGGTCTGGACGGGCGGGTGATTGCAGGGCTCCAGATCGGTCAAGTCTCCTCACTATGAGTGACACTATGAGTGAGCTCACATTGATACATCGGTGACTCTGTAGGTTTTGCCCCAAACAGCAAAAGAACATCGTCTTTTCGGGTTGCCGCTTCCGACGGGGCCCTCAACTTACTCGCACTCGGGCAATGCAATTTTACAGAATCCGTGCCACTGTACTCAAGTATTCATCTGTCTAACAATCACCTATCACCGTCCGAGGCCAATGTGCCCTCATCTGCGGCTCTTCCCATTGGGTTCTACTTGCCCCTGTCAATCCTTACTCTCGTCAACACCATCAAGTGCAGCCGCCGATCCTGCCACACACTTCTCGGGCTCTTCTACCACCCCCATTGGGCTGCCATGCACCTCTTGACATTCGTGCGCTCCAAGCTTCAAAACAGTGCTTCCACCCGTGGTCTCGGTCATGGCAGATCGCCTTCCCGCCGCCTGGTGCTCCCGTCAATCTGGCTGCTCAGAAAGCGACACGACAGTAGGTGGCGACTGTCACTCCGGGCTCTAGCGCACTGTTGAACTCAAACCGCTCCTTGGCTTTGACCCAGGGTCCCGCCTTGAAGCAATCCGTATGACTGAGTTACTTGGCAATTTTCTAGACTATCGTCGGCTGTCTCGCTTATCGCTTTATTTGGACCCCATACATAGCTCACCCCTCTAAGCGGTGGATAGACACTTTTGTCCCTTTGCACTTGTTCGTCGCGCTTTTAGACCATGATATCCTTACTGAGATCCATCACCTCATGCTATCAGTCGAGGTCGCCTGGCTTATGTCAAAATCAAGCCATACCCAGCCTCTTTGCTTTACGGCGTTGGTTCGGTGTACGGATACTGTGGAGACGGAAGCTTCCCGCACTGCCCTAGGAGTGATATTATCGAGGTTGACCGAAATTCTCACCACGAAAGATGATTTTGAGGCTGCGACGACAATTATTCGCAAATCAGGTGCTACAGATTGAAGAACTGGTGTGACATTTGATTGGGCTTCTAGACCCGGAATTTGAGCTTATCTCCGCAGGATCTTTGTCGGGTCAGTCTCCAAGCCGGTTGCTGACAAAAGAACTGCTTGAATTTATTGGAGTCATTCCGTCAAGGACATAACTGTCTGAAACCCATAGTTGACTGGATCAGCCCGTGTCTATAGAGCTCAAAGCGAGAACGGTACTCATCAGGTGTGTTGACCAAACATGAGCGCCTCTGAATTTCTTGACACAATCTTTCCGACGAACAGCCTATCAGCTGGCGTGTTCTTCTGTGGGATATGTAGCAAGCCCTTCAGCCAAGGTCTGTCTTCAGCTACTGCGTCTGCCTCTTATTTCAGCGTGAGAACTAACTCAACATCCCCAAATTAGAGACTGCACTGAAGCGACATGTGTCTTACTGTCGACGAACAAAAGACCGACTCCGAAGCCGACCGAAGCCTTGTCGAGAATGCAGCGCAGCCAAACATAAGTGTAGCTTGCAAGCCCGCTGTACGCGTTGCATAAAGAAAGGATTAGACTGCATCTACGCAGAAAACAGAAGTCAAGGGCCGACAGCCAGCACAGAGGCCCTTAGCGCACAAGTTTGGGCGCCGAGTCTTCTGGGCTTGGATCCAGCTAATCCTGAGTCTACTTTCATACCAGAGGCTTCGACTTTTGATCATCAAGTACAATGGGATGCATTCTCGCAAATAGTTGAGCTGCCGGATGAAGTCGCTTTTGGCCACTTCCCTCTGGCGGAACCTGGACTTGGTCACATAACCGAGGACCTGATGGTCGGTGACACCGATTTGTCTCCATCACCAGAACCATACCGGCAGATACTGCCACATTCGATGAACTTTGGCAGGCGCGTGATATCAAACACATCTGGGATCGTCTTTCCACTTCAATTCATCAAGGAACCAAAGCCAGCGGCGAATGGCAGTGCGAACATGATCAAACAGGCACTGCGCTCATATCCTGAAATGATGCTGCGAAGGTCAACATTCCCTCCCTTCATACACCAATATCAGGACAAGAGCCATCTTCCCGAGCCACTAGCAAACTGTATGGGCATTACGATTTTGTTCGTATCTCGAAACCCAGACACTACTTCGTTCTTATGGCAATCAATTCGAAAAGAGCAGGACAGAAACCTCAGCGAAGTTGGAATAGTGCACTCCACCCTGCCAGATGACTTGAGAATGCTGACTTCTCTCAACAGATGGTTAGATATAGCAAAAGAGATATCTTCGCCTCAATACAAGCAGAGCTGATATATATCATCATGCGTGTCGTTGCCGGCGGTGGAAGCACTCTTGTAGACCGTGATTACAACACCCACATGCTGTTGGCTTATGAGGTATCTTCTGCTACCGAAGATTATGAGTACTTGATGGAACGCGTCGCAGCTGACAATTTTTGACTAGGCGCTTTGGAAACAGTTCATGGCCTTGACTGATACACCATGCAGTGTAAAGTCCAAGAGTTCGAAATCATGGGAAGATTGGATCTTAGACGAGTCCCGAACAAGGTAAGTAGATTTCGGTTCCATTATGAAATCAATGTTAAACGAACTGACAAGAAGACGCGCCAGAATTGCTTGCGTGTGGTTCTTGGTAGCGCAAGTAGCCACCGTTAAGGTAGGCATATCTTGCGGCGTTCTTGACACATGGAGAGAATTGACACTACCATGTCACAAAGTACAATGGGTGGCTACAACGCCAGAATCATGGGACGAAGAAACAAAAGCGTTGAGAAGTCTTCCCAAGCGGGGTCAGGATCTGGCATACTTTGGGGAGCTTCTGGAAAGTCATCAACATGCCAACGATGCAGTTCATGCAGAAACGCTTGATAGATGGAATTCAGGAGTCGATAACATCGGGTTGCTCCTGAATTTAGTGACGGCGATGATGTAAATTAAGAGACTAATACGTAAGATGAGCATCATAGATTGCACTACTGGTTTCGCGTGTATTCTAGGACGCGCGGTCTGGTCGGTCTCTCATGCAATTAAAATCGAGAAGGCTAGAACAGGTCCAAGGCTGCCATTCGCGTTCCCTCTTTCCACTGAGGCGGCCTAAACCGATACACTGATGAGCCCGAATATCTTTTCTACCACGCGAGCGGACCCTCCCTGTTAGAGAACGTGCCAGTCGGTCCACCCGGACTTGCAATTGCCAACTCCACAATTCTTTCCGCACCAACAGAAGTCGGTGCTCCGGCGTCCATCCATCCAGTTAGTTTCGTTCTGACCAAGCCGGGGCAAACAGCATTTGAAGCCCCGCCAACATCCTTGAGAATACGGGCATAGTTGGCAGCCAAGATGTTGACAGCTGCCTTGCTGCCATCGTATGCTTTGTAGTCGACGTTGTAGAAGGGCATACTCTCGTCCAAAGTCGACTCCAGAGAACCCATCTGGGACGACACGAAGATGATGCGCGGGTACTCAGATTTGCGTAAGAGAGGAAGAGCTGCTTCACTTAGAACGGCTGTTCCGAAGACGTTGGTTTCATAGGTCTTTCTGAAAAGATCTCGAGTGGAGCTAAACGAATCGGGGTATGTATCGATCAAAATGCCTGCATTATTGATGAGGACATCAAGTTTTCCGTGAGTCTTCTGAATGGACTCGATGGCCTTGAAGATCGATTCGTCAGAGGTAATATCGAGCTGAATAGAAGAAACTGAGCAGTTCTCGGTTTTGAGAGATTCGGCGAGCCTAGAGCCATACTCGAGATTGCGAGATCCTATGATAACATGAAAGCCCGGGATTCTGGCGAGCTGTTGAACGACAGCCTCACCAATGCCGGTGTTACCTCCAGTGACGAGAGCGATGGACATCTTGAAGAAGGAAGTTTCAAAGTCAGGTGGAGTAAAGTAGTCTGAGTGATGTTTTGTAATAGTGATACGAAAATGCGTGTGCTGGATATGACTTACTCCAAATTTCAAGATGTAATAAGCCGGCAAGGAAATATCTCACTTTATATGATCTCCAGTATTGTCTTGTATTGAATAGTCACAATTTAGAAAGCCGCTTATTGACCGAGAGTGGCTCGAAGAGAATCGCATTCTCATTCCGTGCAAAGAGCGTGTAATTGGGCCAATTTCGCCGCCCGCTGAACATGGGCGGAACGGCCAAATTGGGCGGGGAGAGGTGACTCCCGGCCAATTTCGCCGGTGTATTGAGTCTTAGTAGGGTACCTAGTCAGGTAAGGCCTACCCTGCGTGACAGACCAAGGCCAGATTTGGAGAAGGCAGTAAAACATCATTGAATTCAGAAGGATGTACGCCACTGAAAATCTAGCCTAAGAAAATGAAGTGTTACGGTGGCGAGCAGCCATATGATATGTTGAGAGCAGGATCGAGAAGTGCAAAACTCGTTGTCAACTGGGTAGGTAGGTACCCAAGGTGGGCACCACGTACCAATGCGTTCGATGAATTGTAGTGATCCATAGTTCCACTGACTATCTGCGGCGTCAACTCGTCTTGGTTGCTTGCCAGCTAGTGAAGTTTAGGAGTCCTATGACATCAATGGGGGTACATCGACATGTATTACCTGAATCATCAAATCCGTTTGTCTCAAGCTTAGCGTAATTAGGTTGTCAGGACATCGAGACCTGCAGCATCGGCAATGAGTTTTTCTACACATCCAAATACTACATGTCCATATCAAAGGGGAAAATTGCTGTGTTATTTCCACGAGGAAAGAGCGATGAAGCAATGTTTCTTTGAGCGTTATTGTTGTCCCGGCTTTCAGGCAAAGCTACGTGCGAAATACCAAAAGTAAGTAGTGCCCCGCCCTTTAAAAGGTGTTTGGGCAACCCTGTAGTCTCCGAACCCCGTAAATTACTCTCTTCTGCCTGTCCACGTGCGAGATACCAACAGTTTGGCACGATGTCTTTTCAAATGCGACAGTGAACTGGGCAAGAAACATTGACGTAGTAAAACTGGCATAGTTGGCAGGACAATATAGCCAGGGAACACGATTTAGCCTCGGGGGATTCTTTCAATGGCCGTGCCACAGACCGACCAGGTGACCTGAACGAATACCTGACTTTAGTCACTATCCACCTCAACTTGCATTTAACACACAGACAGAGAGCAGCTATGGCCGCCAACCCAATGGCGCAGTAGATAAGGCACACGAACAATGTTGTGTCGGTCAGTAAGTTCATTCTGGCTTCCTAGAATGCGACCGGCGCGTGAAATTTCCCACAATCACTGTGGTGGTGTGCACCTTGCATCTGTGTAAGTCTACATGTACTTGCTAAGTACCCTGATAATTGGGTCTACGTCCTGAGCTTATCAAGTAACCTTCATAGAAAGATCTGAAATCCAGTACAGATTTTATCATGTGAAAACTGATCGAATTTCATGATAGACGGAATCAATCAAGAACATTGTGTTTAGTCTTGTACAGTTACCTAGTTGGCTGCACGGTAAATCGGGCATCCGAGTAGAATTCACGTCGGAAGTAGTCCTAAAGTTCGCTCACAGAGCATGCTACTTAGCGTGACTAAGTAAAGTATTGAGACCTAGTGGCCATTGAGTATTTGATGGCATGCAAGAGAAACACGAGGTCTAACACTACGGCAGGCTGAGATTGACAAATGTTAGCATTGCCACAAATGGTGTGACAGGCACTGACATTTCGTTAATGGGATGAGACGTCCATGCAAGGGCGCATTTTCAGGTTCGACAAGGGAAGTCAAAGAGGCGCATGTGTTCATAGCTTTAGCTCCAAGGGAATAAGAAATTTGTAAAGCACTTCAGATGAACGCTTCTCCATCTTAAAAGAGTTTGCCAACTCACCTTGACTGCTGTCTGGGGCCAGGGACGGACCCTTCGCCCACACCAAAACTGTCGTCGGAATTTTGATACCTTGCACGGCCACTGATTTAATAAGAATGCGGGACACTCTCCGGTCAAACGATTCTTGAGACGTTTGGAAGGTACGCCTCGAGTCTTTGAGGGTGAGGACAGCACATGTTGACACCGAAGACTGCCTCGGCTTTGAAGCAGGGAGAAAATTGGGTTTTGCTCTTCAGCTGGTGAATGAGATGACCTGCAGGAGGAAATCTGAAGCCATGGCTCTTCGTCTATAAAATTCGGGAAGCACCCCTAATGCGACCTTTTCGTGTTCGCAAACCGTCACACAAAGCTACCAGCCTCTTCCAGAAATCAAAGGGGACTACACACATTCTTTCTGCAAATCCATATCAAGTACAACTCCATCACTAGTTCACCATGCGTCCGCTTGCTGTTGTAACGTCTGCTCTGTTGGCCACATATGTCTCAGCACAGCAAGGGGCAGTCTGCTTCGATGACTTGGACTGTTTGCTCTCAGTAAGAAACCTCCAAGGGACCAATCAAGATCAGTATGTTGACTGACTTCATGGAGGGAGGACAAAATGCCAAATGCGTGAGGGCACAGGCTGGCGGTATCACAGGGTGAGTACTTTAGGATTACAGTCTGTCCACGTCCCACGACAAAACAAGACGTCAAGGCATGCACTACATTTGTATTAGGACATTAAACTTACCTGGCTCTAGGAATTGCGCTGGTGGTAAGGCTGCCGGAGCCGCTGGCGCCGCAGCGGGAGCGGGAGCGGGAGCTGCCCAGCCTGCTGGCCAGCAAGCCGCTGCCGCCGACCCCATCGGCTCTTTGTTGGGAGGGCTTACGGGTAAGAAAGCTACAGGGAAGACTACTGGCGGTGCTGTAGCACCGGCAAAGGCGAAAACTGCCAAGAAAGCAAAAGCTCCAGCATTAGGGGCTCGGCAAGCTGCTGCTCCCGCAGCATCTGCGGCTCCTGCCGCCGACCCTATTGGAGCCGTGCTCGGAACGGCAGCAGGCCTGCTGAAAGGAAAGGGAGGTCAACCGGCTGGCGCTGCTGCCCCAGCTGGGTCTCAAGCCGCTGACCCGATCGGGCAAGTCTTGGGAACCGCCGCCGGAGTTCTCAAGGGTAAAGGAGCCCCTGCAGCCGGAGCTGCCGCTCCCGCAGGACAACAGGCAAACCCCCTTAACGCCGTACTTGGAGCTGCAGCAGGAGTATTAAAAGGAAAAGGAGGCGCTCAGCCAGCTGCTGCAGCTCCCGCAGCAGGCGTGGCAGCTCCTCCGGCAGCCGCAGCTCCCGCAGCTCCCGCAGCACCCGCTCCATCGAAACCGGCAGCTGCGGCCCCGGCCCCGCCAGCAGCTTCTAAGCCCGCTGGTTCCACTCCCGCCGCTCCTCCAGCTGCCGCTCCGCCTGCCGGAGGAAAGCCGAACACTGCACCCGCCCCACCCGCTGCAGCTCCGGCAGCTCCAGCCGCTGGGAAGCCCGCCCCTCCGCCCGCCGCAGCTCCCGCGGCCCCAGTTGCAAGCAAACCCGCCCCTCCACCTGCTGCAGCCCCCCCAAAGACTCCAGCTGAGGGAAAACCGGCCAAGCCTCCTGCTGTTGCTCCTCAGCCAGCCCCTGCCGGTGGAAAGCCAGTTCCAGCTGCTCCCGCCGCGCCGGCAGCACCTGCAGGCAAGCTTATTCGCCGCGTTGAGTTCTAGAGTCAGCGGCAACTTTATTTGGAATTTGGAGCACGTCTTTCTTTCTTTTACCCCACTGTTTGACTTATACACACTGGTGTGAGAAAGCAAATAGCGCGGGAACTGCCAGCAAAACTAGGTAGACTACAATACATGGCCTGTAATGGGCATTGAACTTGGCAAAAAGAGGCCACATACTTGCGGTATCTCGAACATTTTGCGCAAAATCAGGGCCCCTCAAAATGTAACATCAAGTCATCTCACAATCTCGAATTTCTAAGGCCACTTGTATTGCACGGGGGCGAATCTCTTTCTCTTTCAAATTGTGATATCAAGCGACGTCTCAAGCGTAAGCCCACCACACAATTGAATTCTTTTGGTTCGGAATCTTGAGAAATTCTCATTCGATCCTGAAAACTTCGCATTGAGCCCCTCCCTCCCCCTCCCTTGTAGCAAGCGAATCGTCACATGATATCGTCAGTTCCGAGTAGACTCAACTGAGGTGTGCAGCGTGTAACAATGCGTTCTCGTTTCCTCATTACGTAGTCTAAAGTTTGTACGGCATGAAGAGGAGTCTTCTTTTAGCCTGTCTAAGGATTTAACAAGTATTGTGTTTCATTCCTGATAATCAGACGCAATCGGACGATAGACATCGCAACGACGATATAGCAAAGTCATCACAGTATTAATCTAATCGTTCTCATTCAAGCAACCTTCTGCAGAACAAATAGATTATCTGCGTCATGGCCAAATCTGAAACATCTGTAATGACAGGCAGACTTGAGGATCTCATTGAGAACCACGATAGACCGAGGAAATACTCAGACAGTAACCGCATATTTGAAAATTCTTTTTTTCCTTGGAGCCACCGTCAGTGATCATGCCCTTTCCGTTACTTGAACCCACATATCCGAAATCACGAATAGCCCCATGCAATTCTTTGCCCGCCATGGACGCGCAGGATCATTCGACGCTAGTTCGAAATTTCGCAACAACTTGACAAAGTCAATACTGTAACTTCACAGCCGAAAGAACAACGACGTGCTCCAGAGTCTGCAACGCACCTCGAAAATAGTTTTAGAAAGTTCCATCTGAGCCACGGGCCTCCCTAGACACATGAACTTACCGTGACCAAAAATCAGGTCATTAGTTTGGATCATTGATGCGAGCTTGTCCGGATCTGTCTCAAACCATCTCTCTGGTCGGAATGCCTTAGAGTCGACGCCGTATGTTACTTGACTTCGATGCATGGCATACCCAGAATAGCCCACACAAACACCACCAGGTAAAAGATAAGTTTCCCCTTTCACTTCAATAGCATCACCTCCAGGGGGAACATCTCGAGAAAAGATATTGAGAACCGGCGGTCGGATCCTCAGAGACTCTCGGATGACTGCTTGCAGGTACGGCAGCTTCTTCGCTTGGCCAAGAGTAATAATTCCCTCGCCGAGTTTTGGGGCATTCCCAGCACGTACTGCCTCGTCAATCTCATGCTGTAGTTTGGCATAAACCCTGGGATTGGTCATGATTTGCAAGAGTGTCCCTCGTATGGCAGCTGCGGTCGTATCCGATCCGGCGATAATCTGCTCCAGTGCCTCAGTCTTCAGCTCATCGCCACTTAGCCCATGGCGTATGAATGATGCAAGCATGTCCGACCTTTCGTCCGTTGGCTTTTCAGTGCGTTCGTCAACATAGCGGAAGCATGCTGCGATCATTTTACCAAAACCGTTCTTGTCCGTAGGTGAAGGAGCTATGAATTTGCCAATGACAGGTGACTGAGCCATCCAGCTAATGCCGATAGCACAAGCCACACTAATAGCAGACAAGCCCTCCTCAGTAGACTTCAGGTAGTCATCCACATCACTGTCAGTCCGCAGCATGCCGAACGCTTTCCCAAGCCCGACAGAACTGATTACATCGAGAGTAAAGTACTGTATCTTTTTGGCCAAGTCCACTGGTGTGACTTTGCTGTCAGTTGAAAGATATTTGGATCTCATGAGCCCGAGAAGCTCCTCAAGGCGTTGATCAATCGTAGGTTCGAGGTCTAGATTCTCTCTGCCGGAGTACTGGTTACCAAGGATCAGATTAGCCGTGCTGTTTGGCCAGAAAACTGTGACTACTCATGATATCATACCCCCGGCGCCATTTGCTTTCTTCTCTTTTCGTGTTTCTCATTGTCCGTTTGAGAGAATACGTTGTCACGCTGGTACTCAATTCGACAAGCGTGATAATACCAATCGGAGCGCTTGTATCCAGGATGTCTATTGACATGGGCCCAAACTTCAGGAGATGAGGTCACTAAAATTCCCGGAGCGATGCGGGCAATGAGACCTTAGAGAGAGTTAGCTTCCAGGAAGTGATGTGCATTATCAATGTTTATGCGATCGTCAGTCAATAGGTGAGCTGGAAGTAGTTGAGCTTACCATATCTTTCATTTATATCGGCGTACCACTCGTGGCAATTGGGGCTAATGATTGCCTTGCTGTGAGGCCAGTGTGTGAGGCCACTCCACCAAGGACCGCCAAGATGTCGAAGTTTGACATAAAGCGCGGCCCTCCGGACGACGCACCAGCAAAGCAAGAAGGCAAGAGCTGGCGCGGCAGCTTTGCCAAGGAGAGTGCCGAAGATACCCATCGCGATTTCCAGAAGATTGTTGATGAGTTGGGCCAAACGTACAATGCAGTCAAAATTATACTCATGACAGAAGTAAAAGATGTTGTATCCCCGCACTTTGGGAAACAGTGGCAATATGTTGGATTGTCAAAAATGCTTTCCAACGCCCCAATCACACCCTGGACATATCCAAGCAACCCACCTCCAACGCCTTGCCCTCTTGCCATTCGATCGCTTGCATGCAGATGATGCATTAGTAAAACTAGAAATAGTTTTATGGCACGTCGTTGGAAACTTTCCCCCTCGCTTTTAAGAAATGCTGCCGGGAAACCGCGCGCTACTTGTTCAACCTGCCAACTCGTTCTTGAATAGTAAAGGTAAAAATTTAATCTTCCGAGCAGCGGTAAGTTTGCACTACCTGCAATAAGCCAAAGAAGGCCGTATGTTGACTGTTGAGACACTAATGAAAGCTGCTGATAATGCTGATATTCAGAAAAGATTACATACATCTCTTATAAATTATGAATGAGAACTTGGGACTTGAAAGGAGTTCGAAAGGTAACATGTAAAGTGGGTAGAGATAGCCAAGGGCTGATTGCTCAGATGAGGGAGCTGAAGAATCTTACAAGCAGTCGAAGCTATTTAAGGGGGAAAAGAAAGAAAGAAATCAGTAATAAGAGCTTCTAACATGGCTGATTTCGATTTGGTGTAATGAGCTTCTATATGAGTGACTAGCACTCGAATAACTAATAATAGAACTAAGTTGAAACAAGGATGATGATTATTGATTGCTTGGTATGTGAGTAGGAATCATCCCCCAAAGTCCAATTGCTAATGTGTGGGCGATGGTGTGACTATGCCAAAGGCTTCCGCCGAAATTTAAGCTTTCTATGCAATTCTTCCGTCTTTACTGTTATTTCAGTAAAGTGTGAACTATTGTTTCCTATTTCACCCACTATGTCCATGTGAATAAGATGTCGTAAGACGATCGTCATATATCAGATAAGTGTAAAACTACTCTAAGTACTTAGGTGAACTAGAGGGACCAGGACATTTGCTGATATGAATAGTAAGTGAACGTAAAATTGAGTATATAAAACCAGCCAGGAAGAAGTAATGAAATCACACCCTCGATCGTTCTTTAATCCGTCATTATGAACTTTCGCCCAGCAAAGCTCAATGACGTCCCACAAGTACATATTGCGGACAGCGGATAGTTTGGGGTGTTCATGCCTTTGCAAAGGTATCGACGGAGTGGACAAAGTCCCATGAAGTTGCTCAATGGTTGGAGAAAGGGCAAGGGGGAGAGGGTCAACACGACTACTACTGGTATGATAATGATTGTGACTCTGGAGCATAACTGCTATTACATATTGCGCGAACAGGTGATTTTGCACCGAGGCACGATACCCTACTGCCTGCCTTCTAATCTTCAAATGAGAAACATGAATGAATTGACCACTTGAGCAACAGTACAAGAGCATCTTTCTACCTATGAGAACCCATTTCAAAGTTGACAGATGAAGTACCCACCAGATTTAGTTATCTCGCGAACAACTACGCGCAACCTTCTGGATCAGTCCTGACTGCGAGGTGCAGTGTCATATTTGAACAGCACCAGGTAGAGGCGATTCACTCTCATATGACAGCTTTTCACCGTGGTCAATTTTCTGGCTTCCCGCGCAGTCTCAAGTCTTAGCTGTGTTGGGTACAAAAGCATTTTAGTAATCAGAAGATGGAACATTGGGAGAAAGGGAATTGATCTACCTCACGGTCCTCACCGAGGTGATGGATGATTAGAGCCGAGCCATAGCTCGATCACCAGATGGTGGGCGTAATGGGCCATAAGAGATAAGACAGCGGTCGGAAAACAATTGCAGCGGGCGGAATTCAGCGGGACTTAGCGGGAGGAACAATCGGCAGATCGAGATACCCCCGGAGATGTGGGGACATAGGCGGTGCTCAACTCCCGGGATGTGGGCGGAGCAGCGCGGGGTTTTTCGAAGGATTTCCTCGCATCCGGGGTGGAACAGACGTCAAATTAAGGAAGGTAACATCCTCGTTGGTCGGCAACGCCCGATACTCATAAATATAAGCTTGAATCGGCCAATCCCCATCGTAAGAAAGAACAATGGTAGTCAACCGCCAAGGCTGCCAAGAGAGCCAAGAGCTGGCAGTGGGAACTGCAATGACCGCAATTGAGCCCAGCTTTACGCGTTGTCCGCCAATGATTTGTTCACGATTGGCGTAAGAGGCAACTCGATCAACGGCATCTGCTAGGTTCAATCACACCGTTGCACAAGATACGAACGGGACTCAGGACTTGGTGCCTTTCTTGGCTACAGTCACCGTCTTGGCATTGCCTGTTAGATGGCAAAATCCGCAATTCATCTTGGCAACTCGAGATATGCCGCCCAGCCGGCTTATCACGCAAGGCCGTTTGGTCCTGTCGTCAATTTCAACGGTCTGCAACTGGACAAACTCAGCAGGTGGCTAACTTCTGAGCATGAATCAACATTCCAGTGATGGAGCCACATTCGAGACCACTAGCCAAAAGAGCGTTGAACAGTCCCCAGTTGACGTACGACGAGCCTGGCCATGATGTTGCTAGACTTTCGGTCTCTTCCATTTGAGGAAGGTTGAAGTCGAGATACTCAGGCGCTCGTGATATGAACCTTGAGAAGGTACGTGAACTCAACAGCAGACAGTAGACGGCAAAGAACTTATATAAAGTGTCGAAACATCAGCCATCAAGGTGTTCTTTCATCCTCATCCCACCCCAGCCAAGCCAACTCCAGTCAGGTGTCCGGTCTCTTTTTTAATATGCAGTTCAAGACCCTCTTCGTCTCCGCCCTTGCGGCCGCCTCCACTGCTCTTGCCCAGCGTTCCTGCGGCACCCCTTCCCCCACGGAAGAGCAGATCGAGGTTGCCCAGCGCCTTCAGCTTAAGGAGGACAACGCTCGCGTCGAGGGTAACGCTACTCGCCTTGCTCCCATAACGGTCAATGTCTACTGGCACGTCATTGCCACTTCCAACTCGGTCAGCGGTGGTTACCTTACCCAGGCCACCCTGAACGCTCAGTTGGATGTCCTCAACGAGGCTTACGCTCCTCACGATGTCTCTTTCGCCCAGGCCGGTGTCGACTGGACCATCAACAGCCAGTGGGCTTCCGACAGCGCCGAGCTCGCCATGAAGAGATCGCTCCGCAAGGGCACCTACGCCGATCTGAACGTCTACTTCCTCCCCGGTACCCCCTACCTCGGATACGCCTACTTCCCCCAGACTGTTACCACCGGTTCCTCTGCTTTCTACTACGACGGTGTTGTCATCCGCTCTACTTCTGTCCCCGGCGGTAGCCTGCCCCAGTACAACCTTGGCCACACTGCCACCCACGAGGTTGGCCACTGGCTTGGACGTAAGTTTTTCCAACTCTGGCAGATATTGAATGAAGCTGACTTCCCCATTAGTCTACCACACCTTCGAGGGATACCAGTGCGGCGGTAACGGTGACTATGTCTCTGATACCCCCTTCGAGGCTGAGGAGGCCTACAACTGCGAGATTGGCCGTGACACCTGCCCCACCCTGGCTGGCACCGACCCTGTCACCAACTACATGGACTACTCTGACGAGTAAGCTTTCTATCTATACGATCGGTGATGAACCTCCATACTGACTACTACACAGTGACTGCTTCACCCACTTCACGGATGGCCAGGAGACTCGCATGCACAGCTACTGGGACACCTACCGCGCTTCTTACCAGTAAATGGTTCAAGTCGGTAATGTCAAGCCACTGATGCAGCTAGCCTTATTGTTGCGTCTCGAGTCGAGAACATCAGCTATGCCAAACCAAGCGATGTCAAGGGAAGACTCCGCCAACGTGATACCGATCGTTGGATAAGAATCATCTGGGAGAAGAAGATGAGGTGCGATTCCAGTACATACTTTACTACTTGAAATTAAGTGTATGTCCATTACGAACTCTGTCAGAAGCAAAGTTTGTCTTGCCAAGTGAACGCTCTGCCTAGGTGTGTTGCCTGTAAACACGTGCAAGTTCAGAAGGACGGCATTGCCCACTTTGGAACGGCCAGTTCAGATTCCAGTTGCCTTGTTCCACCCCGAGTTCTCTCATTGAGTTGAATATTTCATCAGCATACCCCCTCTGTTCCTGAGCCCGCTCCCTGTTACCCGCCTCACGATACCAGCGGGCCATCATGCGTCGGATCTGTAAGGCCCTTGTTTGGCATTCTCGATCGCCGTTTCGCAGCTTCTCGGCGAGAGGAGTTAGACGACCATGCCAGAGGTCAATTTTTCCCTTCTCCTTGTCAATTCTCGCCAGTAACTTGGAGGCAAGCACGAAGCCATATGTTTCCCCCCTCCAGTGTGGAACAGGCCCGAGTTCCTCAGATCTCTGACAAAGGTCAGAAGCCAGCTGATATGTCAAGGTGATATTATGCCCATGATAGTACGCAACGTACATGTACTCAGTCAGAAAGAAACTTGTACGCTCATCAGAAGACCCAAATTCAGTTCCGGAGCGAGCCAAGAGAGTCCCGTAATTCGGCAATACATTATCAGCAAGCGCTGCGGGCCAGTATCTCCAAAATCGAGCGACCATAATGAGAACCACCGGATGCGATCCGCCGAGTAGCTTTTGAAACGAGTCCGTGCAGAACTTGAAGACGCGTTCAATAGCTAGCTTCATTCTATCGAGCGAGAAGACGCGTAACGAGTTGAGACAGTCTACCATTATACTAGATCCTTTGCGAATGATGAAGAGTCCTGCTAAGCTGGAAATGACATGGCCGACCAGGTGATCGTTTTGAGGTCCAAGACGTGTGGATGGAATACCCACTTTTTTGTTCTCGATACGGTATGAAATCCCTCGCAAGTATAGTATGATCCTCCATAGGTAAACCAACATCCAGGGATCCTCCTGTTGTGCAAGCTGGTCGATGCTTTTGAAAACGTTCAGAAGAGTTCTTTGGCACTTCTGCTGTGTGCCATTTCCCTGGCTGATCAAAGTTGAAGCGCCATGGCGTTGATCGGCAATCGCTGTCCACTCTGCCGAGTAGTCCTCATGACCCTGTGGGGGCGTCAAACCAAATGAGTTCACTTTCCATCCAGATGAAGTCTCCCCTGGACGGCCCTGATCGAAGAGGCCCATGAGATGATTGCCTGTCGAATAGAGCATGCAGGCCAAAGCTTTCAGCTCTGCAGTTGGCCAGTCCAGCACCAGATCATGCGTACGCCGTGAGAATGCTGCCCCCGATTGGTATTCTGCTAGTATCTGGGGCTTTGCCCCCGCACATCGTCGTCGCTTGACGAGTGGCGTATTCAGACCGTCCATGCGACTTTAAGGTTGACTCGATGATTCATTCTTGAAAATATGCCACTCCTTGAGCTTTTTCTTGTACATGGAGTTTCTGCGGTCACAAACTAAAATGAGTCAATAACTCTGAATAAATGGAGGAGATTGACTGACGAGGCGTCGAAGCCGAACACCACATGCATATACCCCTCAACCATACTAGTGCTTTTCTTAACCCTAGTTACACCAAGCATGACCAGAAGGATATCTGTTTTTCTCGGCTCATGGTCATTTCGAAGACACGACAGAACAGCCTTGTTAGGAGGGCTCGATTGCGAAAGGTCATCGTCCTCTAGTCTCGGACTGGACACTTCCATGATTGTTCCAGCTATTTGATACCTTACCATAGTAGGCGAATGAGCCAGGCAAAATGGAACAAGAGTCAGTGGAGTAATGCGAGAGCATTGAATTCTTAGGGCATGGTGAATAGTCCAAGCTCATTCTCGTAAGTTTGTCGAGAGAAGGCTATTATAGGCGGGCGGGGGAGCTTGAGATTGGGTGCGCCTTTCATCCAGAACTAAACATCATTTCGTCTCTCAGAGCCATGATAAAAGCTATCAAAATAACCAGGACATAAAGTTCAAACATATAGTTACCATCTACATTACAACAACTACTCAAAACATGTGCATTATGTTATCTCTTTCCTCGCCTCTAATGCTTTAAGCTGTTCCAACCGCATACATGTAGCAAGGTGCAGCCTAATACCAGAATAGTATCAGGCCACGCGCCCCCAGGCGCTGCGGCCAGGTAGCCTTGGAGATTGTCCTGAACCCAGATTAAAAAGCAGGGCTGCAATCAAGCTGCTTGTGAATACTGATCTGCAAAAGTATCTGATTACCTAATGACGGGACTAGGATATACGGGCCCCCGTGCAAGCTACCTTAGGATAGTGATTGAGGGTATTAGTGATAGAACCGTAGTACCTCGGGTTGGGACATAGATATAGGTTTGTTTATCCTTAAACCCAAGGTCATAGCGGGCTCTCCAAGACATCTGTCTTAAGACGACTACATTCTTCAATGAGTAGATGTGTACGATATAATTAAGAATACTCCTCCATCTATTGATAATCTAGCAATTTTGATTTGTGACTGGCAAGGTAAACCTCTTGTGGAGTGGCTTGTGAAGTACTTAAAAAGACCTTGTTTCCTTCCTCATAGAAAACAAATACCCGCCAAGTCCGCCGAGGCATGCCATATGATCGGCAGCGTTCTCGTATCAAGTAGATGTATATTTAGACCCCAATTGGTTCGCCAAAGTACCACAAAGTTACTGGATTCATAAGTAATCCCCAGCCTTATCTTATGGCAATCCCGCTTATCTCGACACGTAGTAGCTGTCTAGAGGCACGTGGGGTTGGATGATGCACCAGGAGCACGAGACACGCAACGGTTATCACCGCATTTGGGGACGTAGCTACAAGCAACTGGTGCAGGGCCGCAGCAGTCGCTGCTCTTATTGCATTTGGCTAACTCTGCCTCGCATCGCTCTGTATCTCATTGAGTCAATAATAACGTAGCGCGGATCCAGTGGGGGTTTCACTGACTTTCGACTACGAAAAGATTACCGTCGTCATTATTAGAGGTAGGTGGCACTGCGGCAACGAGGGTGGCGAAGGCTAGAAGAGCGATCTTTAGAGTCGAAGGCATCTTAATAGTGTTAAGGGGGGCGGTATTGAATGATTGCTTGCAGGATAGTAAAGAAGCACGATAACAAGGTAACACATAGGGATTGTACACGAACGTATTTATTGAGGTATATGTAGTTGACTGAGATTTGTTTGACCGGAGTGCTCGGTAACTCTCAATTAATTACTTTAATCCTATTGTCAAGTGAAGTGGGTTATCGAGCAACCTAAGCCACCAAACCAAGGCTGACTTTAACTTCGGTGTTACCGAATTCTTGAGTTCAAGCTGGAATAGGTCGTCTGAAAACTTCTTATATTAAAGCAATTCATTCATCTCCCCAAGCCCACTACTTAAGCTTATCCCGTCGGCCGTGGGCCAACGTCAGTACAAATCAGTACAAACTCCTCCAGTTTTTCTCCAGCTCGGAGACAATCCTCGATTTTTAGTTTGCGGGAACAAGGAATATCAAGTCGGATTATCTTATAATTCGCTTAATTCCCTCACGGAGATACGTACCTTTGTACTGACGTCGACCCGCGACCGGTGGGATACGGGACGACCGGAGACTTAACCTTTAGCTTAATGTTGTACGTAGCCATATATAGGACGCAATGCCGATAATCTTGTGCCGTGCGTCTAAGTCTATCCGTGGCGCCATGACTGGAGCCGGAGCAGCGATACGTCTAGGTAGAAGCTCACCTGCCCAAGTACTTTCCACGTCAATGGTGCCGTGCTCCCCTCCGCCCCCCGTACAGTCTGCTACCATCGTCGACTACACTAGTAGCAGCGCAGCCAGATCAACAACGCTATAGAGTATGTCCAACAGCTAGTCCGTAGTGACCCTTGCGCGCCAATACTGAACGCGGTCGCCTACCCAGTCAACTACGCCGTTAGCAGGTAAGTATATTATAGTTATACATCTGCATATCGAGAATCCTATGCATCGGCATTAGCTCAGCCTTGGGGGCTCCGAACGTACGGGTAATAAACCTCTTGTTGGTATCCCTATTACAGGGTAATTGGTTCGAACCGTGGGTTGACGAAGAGATCAATTGAACTATATGAATTTCTGCGTAGGTATAAAAAGGAGGTTCCAACCGTAGGTTGGGTAGGCCGCGATAATCGGAAGTAGGGGCCGTAATTGGCCCCTGCGCGGTCGGCCGTACGCCGAGGTCGAATTGGACTTCCAATCCGACACCTCTGCTCCATACCCAGGACATAACCAAAAAAACTCCGTACATCGTCGGCCTCGCATACGACCCGAATAATGCCGTCTCTCGACACATGCCTTATACACAACAAGCATACGTGCAGCTTAGATAATGGCTGAGTACTTTGCCGTGCAGTCCGGAATATCCCCCTAGCCGCCGCGAATAAATCTATTTTTCTTTTTTGCACCTCACTATTCTTTAATAATTGCCTGAAGGTTTGAGCAATTCATGCTCTTATGGTACATTGCGCCTAGTGATTGATTATCTCCGTCTATCTATATATTTGATTCTGGTCAGCTAGTAACAAAGCCCCTTTTACCAAAGCGACTGCTGCCTACCTTATAAGGACAAACAGGCTTACTTCCCAGTAGCATTTTGCCGAAACCTCGAAGTAGCTGCGGCCTTTCCTGCAAGCTGTTTGATGCCCTGCCCGCCAGTAATGTCAAAGACTGAAATGTCCGCGCCAACCTCCTTGGTCATCCATACTCGAAGTTCTACAGCCACTAAAGAATCTACACCATACGAATTCAAGGGCTTTGAGGGATCAAGATCTGCCAGCTCGTAGCTGAGAATCTTGGCCAATTGTCCCAGCAAAGCATCAAGCACGGCTTCCTCAGCATCTCCCAGGGACTCGGCGGCAGCGATGAGGTCGCCAACTGAGCGCTTAGCAGAGCTTTGCTTGCCGGGCATGGAACCGCCATGGTGAGCGCCGTGAAGAACTAAGTGGTTATACATCGGCTCATGCTGCCATTTAGGCTGTTCAGCGCCTTCATCCGCCGAGTACTTGGGCAACCAGAGCCTGGGAATGACTTGAGCACCCTTTACCTTGAGCTCTGCGCTCTCGGACCTGGGGCGACAGTGGTAATCCAGCGCATTGACAAGCTCTTCCACAGACATGCTAGCCCAGCCGATCGAGAGAAGATACTCCCTCAACATTGGTCTCGCAGCGACCATACCAGCATCGGTCAACACTGGGGCGTCGAGGGCGATTACGTTGTGGCCTTGAGATGACAAGAAGCGCGCCATGGCGTCTTGGTACGAGTTGCCCGCGCTATAATTCGCTTGGCCGTTGTTGCCGGTGACGCTGGTGAGAGACGACAACATGACGAAGAAGTCGAGTGTTGAATCGTCGTTTTTGGTAGCAATGAGGACTTCCCACAAGTTCCTACTTCCCGCTACCTTGACGTTGACTGCTGCATTCCACTCCTCGAGGGTCATTTCAGCGAAGACGTTGTCCTATCAAGAGGTATTAGTAGTGTCGGCGAGAAATGCTGCCAGGGGGACCATTACTTACACTGAGGACCGTAGAAGCCTGGATGCATCCACGCACTGGCGGCAGATAAGATAGCGCCGAAGTGATGGCCTGCTCAAGTTCCTTCTTATCGGTGATATCACAACAAGGAGCAACAACCTTGATGCCATCGCTTTGGAGACTTCTGATGAGATCCTTGGCAGCTTCGTCGTCGGGCCCTTTTCGTGAAGTAACGACAAGATTGCGCGCGCCCTGGCTAACCATCCAACGAATGATTTCCAGGCCAAGACCACCAAAGCCGCCAGAGACAATGTAGGTAGCATCCGACGCGAACTTGGCACTGGGTCTCCGTGGCTCAACCACTCGGACCAGGTCCTCAGAGTGGAACTCAATGAGGATCTTTCCAATGTGCTTGCCAGACTGCATCAACCGCATGGCATCTTGGATCTTGGAAATGGGGTATTTCGTGATTGGTGTGGGACGCTCGAGATCGCGGCCAACGACACTCTCCATGGCGCGTGCAAAAAGCCCATCTAGTCGTTCCGGGTCCGTTTGTCGCATGTAATTCAACTCAAGGGACTCAAACCTCACGCCTCGGGCAAAGGTACCCATAGAGATACGAGATCTGGACTCAATATCGGCCAGACCAATCTCGGCAAAGCATCCAAACGGCGCAACAATCTCCCAGGTGGCACGAAGCGTGTCACCGGAAAGACTGTTGATGACAATGTCGACTCCCCGGCCTCTAGTCAATCTCTGAATGCCATCTTTGAAGGTCAGATCACGGCTCGAGAAGATGTGATCTCGAGGTATCTGATATGTCTCCTCGAGAAAGTCTCGCTTCGCGATGCTGCCAACTGTTGCAAAGATCTCAACACCCTCACGTTTAGCCATCTGAATGGCAGCTTGACCAACACCGCCAGCCGCCGCATGAACCAGCAAGCTAGGCTTCTGGACGCGTCTCACCCGCTTCTCTAGTTCTCCAATGTCGTAGAGACAGGCATATGCCGTTGTGTACACAATGGGAATCACCGCGGCTTCGGCAAAGGAATGGTCTTCGGGTACCTTGGCCAGAGTGCCCTCAGCACCTCTGCCGTACGTAGAATATGCACCGTTGAAAGTGAAGCCAAACACACGATCGCCAGGCTTGAAGCGCGTGACTCCCGAGCCGACTCGGGTGACGATTCCCGCGGCCTCGAGACCCACAGGTGTCTCTTGGATCTTTCCGAGCATGACGGCCAAGTCCTTGAAGTTGACGGCAGTAGCCATAGTCTGAAATTCGACCTCGAGGTTGTCTAGGGGAGTAGTGTGCAGGTGGTCGTTGGCGAAATGGAGCGAACTCAATAGTCCAACGGTTTGGACCTGAAGTCGTAGTGGTCGACTCGGATTCGCGCCAAAAGCAACCTCAGATGTGTCGCCAGCAAAAGCCTGCTTGATGTGCCTAGTGATTGTGGAGACCTCGACGAGGCGTGGAACAGTGACCAGGCCATCGGCAACCCTGTACATGGTTTCCACAGAACCCTTGCTGCTCGAAAGGTGTGCGTCTACTATGGCGATCCTGTCTGAAATGACGCCGTTGCTCTCTTGTGGATCGAAGGTGAGAGTGACAAACTGAAGTTCGGGTTTCTCCAATCGGATACTCGCAGCAAAGCCGTTGACGAGGGCGGTGTCTGGAGAGAACTCTTTGTTGACCCAGAGCAGGCGCTTTCCAGTAATCATGGCTTTCATAGCCCTCAAGATCTCGTTGTTGGCTGAAACAAGTAGACGCGTGTCCAGTTCCGTAAGTACGATACAGGTCCTCTGAGAGATCTCTTCCTTAGACGCTGCTTCTGTGAGCTGAGCGTATTGTGGGATCGTAGCGGTCTTGACCGACAAGCCCTTTGACTGCAAAGAGGATGCCAGCTCCTCAGCCACGTCGCGCTGGACTGGCGAAGAGAGATCTCCTACGATATAGTAGCTTCCAGATGGCGGTTCAATATCAGTTCCATGAGACGACGGGGTGCTCGCTACTAGGGTGGTCGTCACCAAGACTGATGAGCCCTGATCACAAAGCACCGCGTCGATGCTAGCAAGCCCGGTCTCGCCAAGATACTCGCCCCAGCTCCTTGCCACGATAGGACTGCTCGCCGCCGTCAAGATGAACTTACCACCAGGTCTCACGAGACTGAGGCACATGTTCAAGAACCCATCGATGAGCGTATTGGGTATCAAAGACACCGGTACAAGTAAAAGATCATATGACGCCACATCGAAGCCCTGGGAAGTTGGATCCTCCGTGATATCAAAAGTCTTATATCGCACATAATCTTCCGAAATGGGCTTCTTTGATTCATCCACCAATGAAGACGAAGTTGCGGCAAAGTCATACTGCGCGCAACGCCGAGACAACGTGGACAGAATATCTCCCGTGAAAGAAGAAGCTTGTTTGTTAATGTCGAGGAACTTCATCGAAGGATCCTTGTGAGCCAGGACACTGAGATACTTCTGGAACCCTCCAGGCCCCGAAAAAGCTCTCTCTGTCTGTTCTGTATCGAGGAACTCGGGATCCAGAGCCCAATCGATGCTCCATGCTCTGTGTCTAGGGTCCTGCTCTGAAATCGAGTCGTCATTGTTTCCGTCAATCTCTGTCACAATACATCCCGAAACTCGAATCATGGGCGTTTTTGAAACGGAATCGACAGCGGTGCAGGACATGTGATGTTTCTTGCGGCCGTGGGCTACAGAGTCCGCAATAACGAGATAGCCATCTTCCGAGTGCTCCGCAGTAGAAACCCAAAGTTCTTCCATGAAAGACAGGACAATGGCGTTTTTTTGCTTATGGGAAGGGTTGGAAACGAGTGGCACCAGGCATGCTTGAAGCGCACCATCCAACGTCGTAGGGTGAATCAAGTGCGGTTGCAAGTAGCCGCAAGGTGTCAGAGCCTTCAGGAGAGGTGTCGTAGGTTTGACTCTGGCCAGGGTGACGCCGGCTTCATGGTCAACAATGGCGTGCTCAAGGGTCTGGAAGGTTGGGCCGAAGACCAAGCCGACATTCTCCCAAGACTTATAAATCTTTTCGGACGAAACGCGCCGCGTGAAGTTACGCTGACTCCGGTCAATCCTGGCTTCGCAATGAGCCTTAAAAGCACGCTCTTCGAGACCGCCATCAACAGCCGTAGCCGCCTCGTCGTATTCCACGAGAACTTGACCGCAGCAATGCTCCCGCCATTCGTCATCGTCCTGGGCTGTGCAGACCTGGAACTCGCGCCACGCTGAAGGCTTGGTCTCCATGGCAGCTTGCTTAACAGGGCGAAGATAGAGGTGGGACTCGACGCCCAAAGCACCCTCTGGAACTTGCAAGGCCGAATGGAAAGAGACTTCGCGGAACCGGATGCCTTTTATCGGCTTTCCTGGGTTCGAACGCTCCGACAGTTGCTTGCAGCCCTCGATGGCCATGACAAGCATACCGGCAGCAGGATACAGCACAGATCCCGAGATGGTGTGGTGTTCCACCCATGGATTCTCAGACAGACGGATCCAATTGCGCCAGATGGCATCATGCTTTCCATCCCAATCGTTTACTGGCGCTCCAAGTAGCTCGTGTCGTGGGTACGGCCGGAAGCGGAAATTTCTGCTTAGTCGGCATTCGTTCCAATACTCTCGCGTGTGGTTGAAAGGGTACCGAGGGAGGTCAATCATCATTGACGGCTGGGCACCGAGGGTGTGGTTGACCTTGAGCAAGTCAATTTGAATGCCGCGAGAGAACAACGATCCAATTGCTCCCATGAGAACCTCCAAGTCAGAGTCGCCCCGTTTGAGCAGGTGGTGGTACTTCACACTACTGTTGACCCTGACATCCTGGATAATATTTCGGAGAGGGCCCCGCAAAGCGCAATGAGGACCAACTTCAACAATATCTGTAATGAGCTGGGATGAACCACCATCGCCCTTGAGACTGTTAAGAGCTTGAAGCATGGTCGTCACGGATTCATTGAACCGCACCGGGGAGGTTAGATTTTTGGTCCAGTAGTTCGCGTCTTGCAACTTAGCATGTTGTATCTGTATCCCGTATGCTGACGAGAAGAAAAGCACGTCGGAAGAATGGTTCGCGCGGGAACTCGGAGGCCGGATCCTTCCGATACACTCGACGTACTCTTGCGAAATGGGTTCCAGGAATCTCGAATGGTATGCCATTTCTACTGCAAGCTTCCGCGCAAAGATCTTGTCCTCGTTGAGCTTGTCGATGAGTGCCTCAACCTCTGCAACACTACCACTCACAGTGTGGCTAGTATTACTGTTCATGCAAGCGACGGTAAGCGTTCCGGCAGATTCGAGCCCGGACTGGTTGAGTCGGTCAATAGCCTCCAAGGTCTTGTCCAGAGTCAATCCGACTGCAGCCATCGTGCCCTTCGGTTGCGTCGGAGAGTTTGCCAATCTAGCAGAGAGTTTTCCTGTGGTGAGGTCGATTAGCTACATGCTATATTGGTTCATTGCAAAAATGCTGCCACCTACCCCTCCAATACGCGATACGCCAAGCACACTCCTTAGAGATAGCACCCGCACAGTACGCGGCCGCGATCTCGCCCGAGGAGTGGCCGACAACAGCATCAACTCTGAGTCCCCAATCGCGGAGAAGCTCAACCAAAGCAACCTGCAGAGCCGTGCACAAAGTCTGCGAATACTCGGCGCCGCTGATGAGAGACATGTTGGAAATCTTAGAAAGCTCGTCTGTCGTTCAACGTTAGTTCGACTTGTGACTGACGGAAAAACTTGGGAGAAAACTCACCGATGACAGACCACTGACATCCCAAGGTCTTCATATACGCATCGGCGCACTCAAGACTCGTTCTATAAGGCTCATAGGACATGAGACCGTTGCCCATCTGGGCCCACTGCGCTCCCTGACCGGTGAACACGAGAGCGACGCCGGGCTGGGAAACAACGCGAGTTGCTCGTGGGCCCTGAGATAGCGCATGTTTCAGTTCCACGGAAGAGTTGGCGACAACTGCGGTGCGCCAGTTGAAGGTAGACCTCTTCGCCGCTAGAGTGTAGCTGAGATTGTAGAGAGGCTCCGTCATGTTCGGCAGATAACCCTTGTAGGCAGCGGAGAGTCGGGCGATACCATCGTGATCATGGCTGCTAAAGACAAACAGCTGGGGATGGTATATAGTTCCATTGATGACCGGAGGTGCTTGACTTGCTAGTATTATACTTCAGTATTTGTATTTTGGATCACCAAAAGGGAAGTTGGCCTTACGAGTTGTCATTGGCAGCCGGGGTACCTCAATAGTACGGTGGGGTGCGGCGTGTCCATGCTCCCTTAGGAAATGAAGCGCATCCTCCAGCACAACGTGGGCATTGGTGCCCGAAACTCCAAAAGAGTTGATCGAGACTCTGCGAACGCCTCTCTTGGTCTTGGGCCAGGGAATCGAGGTAGTTGGAAACTCAAGATGCCATTCGACCGGGATCTTGTGGTTTCTTTCCTGGAACCATGCGTTCGCTGGAATGATACCTCTCTCCACGCACAAGACGCCCTTGATGAAAGACGCAATGCCCGAGTTGCCTTCAGTATGGCCAATGTTGCTCTTCAGGGCGCCGATGTACAGAGGCTCTTTCGCCGATCGATACCGCGTGAACATCTCACTAATGGCAGCAGCCTCTGTTGGATCGCCAACATTCGTACCCGTTCCATGAGCCTCAAAGAAGCGTGTGTCTGAGGGGTCGAGCTTGGCTTGCTCATAAGTCAATCGCATGATCTCAGCCTGGGCCTCCTTGGCAGGTGCTGTAAGACCAGGAGAGTGTCCATCATGGTTGCACCCGGTATTGCGAATAACGGCGCGAATAGCTAGCGAAACCGCACGTGTCAGAATTTTCAAGTCGCGCTCAACTTTCTGGCAACTAGAAAGGGTGTGCTTACTGTCTCCGTCCCGTAGAGCATCGGACATCCTTTTCAGGACGACAGCTGCGATGCCTTCACCTCTCCCGTATCCGTTTGCCCTGCTGTCAAAACTGTAAGATGTACTAGATGGGTCCAGAACACCAAGACCATTCAGCTCCAAGCCCATCTCAGGGGAAAGCAACACGTTTGTGCCACAGGCAATGGCCTTTCGCGATCCGTATCAGCATAAGTTGGAAGGGAGGAAGCTATGAGATGTGGCACTGACGATGTTGCAGTCGCGTGATTTCAAGCCAATGACAGCTTGATGAAGGGCAACCATGCTGCTCGAACAAGCAGTGTCAACACTCAGGGCTGGACCTCGGAGATCATAGAACCATGATACACGCCCAGCTAGGGTACTAGCAATGGTGCCACACGCCGTGTATGTCATGGGAGTGTCCACGTCCTTGATCAAGAGATCTCGATAGTCCCACATGAACGCTCCCGCATAGACGCCAGTGGGCGAGCCCTGCATGTCAGACATGGTGTATCCAGCGTTTTCCATCGCTGTGTAGACGCATTCAAGCAGCATTCGCTGCTGCGGGTCCAGATTCGCAGCCTCTGCTGGAGTCATGGCGAAGAATGGTGCATCAAACGCCTTCACGTTGGCTTGCATGAAATGCCCTTCTTTTCCGCCGATCTGTTTTCGTGTCAATCAAGCTTGAGATAATCAGAGAGAAATGCTGGGTATCTTACAACTCCATCTCTGTGATTATCGGGGTGCCAGAATGCTTCCGCGTTGTAGCGATCTGCAGGAACAGGAGCTCGCGCAGATCTTCCGGCAATCAAAAAATCAAAGAACTTCTCGACGCTGTCTCCATCGCATGGAAGCTTGGCATCCAGGCCAATGACGGCAATAGGCTCAGCCATGGTTTCTGACAGGGAAGAGAAGAAGGAGTCGGATTGTTGTTAGCGAGTTGGGAGTGAGTATTGTTCACTACCTTAACATGAATTCGAACTCAACGGCAATGACCTACAACGACTAGAACCTTGTAACACAAAGGATTAAGGGCTGCTTTCTTAATGAAGGAATACATAAACATATATATAGACATGTGTCTGGATATATGTTGTTTGGACTCTAATGAAGGACTGGCTAGATGTTGCCCAATCCCTCATCATGCTTATCCACGTCGCATTTTTGTTGTGGTGAGCCCATTTCCTGAATGCCCAGAATACGGACACTGCAGGGAGGCTTGTTCCCCATTAACGATAACTCACTGGAACCTTGCGAAGAATCCCCGAGTTCTAGGGAACTTTTGTTTCCTGGGCATCGGAGGCCGCGGACACGACACTGCGTTCCGAGCGTTGGCGTGATCTTTACTGGAGGGCACACTCAGTATGAGTCAAAGCATCATCCGGGCGAGAAGGGGTAAAAATACGGTCGCAAGTATAGAGCAGGTCGCAAATAAAGCTAATAACGTCAAGAAGAAAGTTACAAAAGTACAAATGAAAGACTTATATCGTGCTTGTATTGAGATAATACTAGTACGAGCCAGATAGTGGACGTAGTTATAAACCTATCACATTACAGCAAGACTAGAAATAATGTGTATGGGATCCCGCTCGGACACCCTGTTGAAGGATTAAGCCACTCCGAATACCATACGATTAAGTTCTTTGGATATGACTTGGTGTTGTAGTCGTAGTTCTACACTCACCTGGGAGCAAATGATTTGGTTGGTACATAGCAAGTACTAACGAATATCCGATCTAAGCGGAGGTGTACAATGATCTTAGCTGCACTTTATGTTTGGTAGTGTGGTTTTCAGCCTTCCACCATCTTTGTTTACATAATTCATCTTCAAGCACTCTCAGTGATTACCAGGACGTGAGCAAGCCAGAACGGGGTTTGCATGTTGCAACTATGATGGTAGATGTTTCATCATCCCGTAGTTGCTGCTCGGCATTGTGAACGCGGCAGCAATTCTGTCGTAGTCCACAGACAAACATTGTTCTAGTTCGATTTTGTGCTAAGACGACACTTTTGTGGGGCACCGAAGCAGTCGCGACGGTAAAAGCTTAAACAGGCTAGGGTCGCAGATAAGGAATAGTATATGACCTTACATGCTGACTTGACATCATGTCCTTACATCATGACCGTACATTGTGTAGCGTCATTGAGACACATTCACCCAGCCCAAACACAAGGCAAAATTCGTTTACTACTGCCCGTACTCTAATATACTCCCTGATATCCAAAGGACACATCCAATTCCGCGTCTTGCGGGAGGCCTTTCCCTATCGTAATCGTAGATATATATCGGCCATCGGCGTTCACTTCAATTTCACAGGATTGTCCCAGTGTGAGTCAAGTCATCTCCCAAATACCGGTGTGTAAGGGGGTTTACAAACCTAAAATAACAGCCGTTAACATCGCCTGGGCAATGGTCTACTACAAACTTGCTCGTGGGCGGGTAGGCATCAAAGCGCGGGGTTATGGTGCATTTGTCTCTGATTTAGGCTTTCATACCAAGAATAAGCTCCAAATGCTGCTAGACGCAGCTTACAGTCAACGGCGAATGTAGCCCACAAGTTCCGACAGAGGTGAGTCTTCGCCGAAATCGGCAACAATCAAAGCCGAGACGGGTGCAGTGTTCGAGAAGGTGACTATGAGAGCATTGCACATATTTCGCTCTGGAACAGAAGGATTTATGGGACTAGACCGCATGTTCACAACCCCTTCTCATCAAAGAGATGAAGAGGAATTAGGTATATAGAGGGAAGCGCGAATTTTGGCCAGCATGTGTCAGGCGTGTGAGTGCATGAAATGTAACGAAAGCGTCAGGCTTCGGCTTTACACTTCGGCGGATGGAAAAGCACGGCTTACGGCGCTAGGTGATTGGGACGCTTTTGCGGAATGGCTGGTCCATACATGATGCTGGCTGGCGGTATCTCCTTGATGAAACGCGAGGCGTCGATGCATGCAGGAATCCACGTTGGTAAACCAGTCGAGTTGGCAATCATGTAGCAGTCATCCTCAATTCAGCGTACAAAGTCACCTTACACCATGACATCGCAGGAATAATGATTAGTTAGGATACTGTTCATCAGACAATGCTCCTTTACGTTGAGCTGCGTCGCTGACATTGCTGAACTGTTGTCCGGATCGGCCTCTGGCTTTTCGCCTCAGGTCATTTCAGGGCTACCTACATGTCGATAGTGCTACGGTACCTTAGTTCATATTAGGTTCTGTGTAGGAATTGACTTTCTCCACTTCTCAATATCTTACAGACTACATTCGGACAAGTGAGAGACATCGCTAGCGTCCGAAGATGGATAATTCCCATTGAGATTTGAGCGATGGACAAGACATCATACGGCCAATACATCTCTTTTCCAGAAAATGATAGCCATTATCAGGATCACGTTCGTTGGTGACATATGTATGCAATACTTGCTGAATTTAGGGGAATTGAAAGCAGCCTCCTCTTTCCATTGTCCTAGGCGCTTTTAGAGTATGGAATTAATATAGATAGTTTGTATTTCTCTTGTTCGGGGTCGTTGTCCCAGCCTGAGGGTCGAAGTTAGAAGACTTCCTGCAATGATATGATAATACCTTGAAATACAGAAAAGTTGGAGATGAAAAGACGTGAAAAAATAACAGGCCGAAATTTGTGAGAGTGAGTAGCTGAGCAAAGAGATTCGTCGGCGGATTTGTGTTCTGGCCATGATAACCCTTGGAGTGACAATAATTGCCATAAGTGGAAATAATGGCGGTCTAAAGTCTAAGTCACAGTTGTACTACCATCCAAACACTCGGAAGTACAAGATCCAACCTGAACAGGGTTAGTTCAGGTGGGATGGGAATAAACCATGCATGGTCCGGGGATTCATACGTTCCAAGAAACAAAAGTTCCAGTCGGATGGCTGTCTTCTCACTGCTCATTGAAAAAACACTGGGCAGAATTATAATATCTCATGACAGTTGCCTCTCTTGTCACCCACCCCTGTTTCTAACAAGTTGTCATAAAGTGGGCTTGCCCCACATATAACTACAGTAGGTTTCACCACGAATGCGAAATTCCCCGCCATGTCCACCAAAGAGCGGTGCTGTCGATGTAGAAGGCCCAAAGGCCCAAAGTCGGAGTGAATACGCGACAATTATAAGGCAGCATGGTCACTGGGGGATTCTTGGGCTGTACCACACAACCGCATCTCGCTTGAAATCATCTTTTTGCTCTATTGTATCGAAATCCTAAGAACAGTATGATATCGGCCGCCATTATCGTGTCTGCTCTGTTCTATTGCTTCTATAGTTGCAGAAAGAGAAGCTACAATCTCCCTCCTGGGCCCAAGCCTTTCCCTATCCTTGGGAATGTCAGAGATCTGCCTCCGACCGGCATTCCCGAGTATAAGCATTGGCTCAAATTCAAAGACATCTATGGTCCCATCAGTTCCATTCATATCTTGGGGCAGAGGATCGTACTTCTTCACGATCGTCAGGCTGCGCACGACTTGCTGACTAAGTCTTCGACAAAGACCTCGGGTCGCCCTTATATGCGGTTTGCGGACATGTGCGGATTCGCATCGCTCCTCAATCTTCAACAATACGATGGAACATTTCGACGGCATCGCAAATTGGTCCACCAGCAATTTGGGACGAAGGCAATGGCAGCACGATTTCGGGACAATATCGAGCCAGAGTCACATCGATTTCTTCTCCGAGTTCTGGATGATCCAGCCAACTTGGCGCAGCACATCAAGACGTAAGTTCACATAGCCCGAATGAACGCGGAGGCACCGACGCGATATCCATCACTATGCTTTAGATTGTCCCTAACTGAATTCGTATAGTGAGGCGAGCGCCATCATTCTCAAGATAACCTATGGCTATTCTATTTCGCATAGCGGAACCGACCCTTTGGTTCATCTGATTGAGCGCACGATGGACGTGTTTGCACTTGCAACTGTCCTGCTCGCTTGGGCTGTGGATATCATGCCCATACTGCAGCATCTTCCAGAAGGCCTTCCAGCAACGTCCTTCAAGAAGCAGGGTCGAGAATGGAGAAGGCTTCTGCAGACGACACAAGACGTCCCCTACTTATTCGTACAGGAAAAGATGTCCAAAGGAACCCATGAACACTCATTCGTCTCGTCACTCCTTAAAGAAGACAGTATTGTCGACTGCGGGACTAAAAACGACTATTCCGAGGATGACATCAAGAAGACAGCCTTGGTTATGTACGGCGGGGGAGCCGACACCACTGCGTCAGCCCTTCACAGCTTCATCCTAGCCATGATCCTATTCCCAGATGTCCAGAAGAAAGCACAGGCGGAAATTGATGGTATTGTCGGCAGAGAGAGGTTGCCTGACTTTGGAGACCGAGATCGCTTGCCATATATCAATGGCGTAGTGAAGGAAGCTTTGCGATGGCTCCACGTGGCGCCATTAGGCGTTGCCCATCGGACCGATGAAGACATCAGCTACCGAGGCTTTGAAATTCCCAAAGGGACCTACTTGCTGCCGTCGATATGGTGGTTCTTGCATGATCCTCATACATATTTGGATCCCTCTTCCTTTGACCCTGCCCGATATTCGGCACCTCGTAATGAGCCAGATCCCACGGATGAAGCCTTTGGGTACGGTCGGAGGATTTGTCCCGGCCGATTTCTGGCGGATGAGAGTCTCTTCATTACCATTGCGCGTCTCTTGGCGACATTTGATATCAACATGGCTGTTGATGACTCGGGTAATAAAATTGCGCCCCAGATCGCTACTACGAGTGGCTTGATTTGTCGTCCGGTCGACTTCCCATACAGCATCACACCAAGAAGTGAGCAATCCGTGCATCTAGTCAAGTCAGCCCATGAGAAATATTCTTCGGAAGATGAAGATGCGGATCTTGTTCGGGACAAGTTCCCAAAAGTATTTGAGTAATGAGCATTCGTGGTGGTAAACCCAAAGGTAGAGCAAGATTAAAGTCGTTGAATCTGGAAATAGAAAGAAGCTACACTAGGACTTGTTTTCAAACACGAAACAAGACAATGCCTGCCATTCATAAATCCACTTCCGTCTGAAGTAGTGGTTCGTTACATCACTGCGGGGTTCCAGTCTCTTTTAATGTCTCGAAAGGATGGAAGCCGCCGCATATCAGGAAGATCGAGAGTTGAACAGGATCATGACATATTAATCAAGCAGGCTTTAAGTTTTATGGCTTCCACTGTTGACCACTAGTAGGCTCAAGCTCTCGTTCAAAAAATCAGAGCAGGAACAAAGTAGTACTCTGGTGGTTAATGATCCAGATAAAGAACCTTTCCACATGTATACGACTTAAAACCAAAATTTATGCAGCCCATGATTAGTCAAATTCCTCTAGCAGCGAGTCGGGCAATTTCTTCTGCGGCGATATCTCTGCCCGGACGGCGAAGCGTCTGCTGTATTGCCCTCGCATTGTCTCTTTTGGCGACGCTTTCGGGCCCTCCATCCACGAGCCGCAAGAGGGCTTCACTAAGCTCGTCAAGAGAGAAGCCAGGGGCTGATTTTCTGTTGCCCCATATTCCAATCCCGACTTGCTCAACCCTAGCGGCGTAGTTATACAAGTCGAGCCAAGTCGCCAGAATGAGATGCGGCACGCCAGTCCTAGTATGCCTCGCATTAGCACCCATCCGCTAAGAGATACTAGATTGTTCGCAATGGTATAGACCATGACGAATGTCTCGAGACAGTGTTAACACTCACGCGAGAGCTTCGTGATAGCAATTAGCCCCGCCATGGTGGACGGAAGCAATGATATCGCCCGTCTCGAGAAGAGCAGCTGGATCCACCGTCAACCACTTCAATACCCTGAGCCTATCGTTCGCAATGAACTCCTCCACCAAGGGCCTCCATTCCTTATCATCGAGACGAGTGTTCATCTTCCACAGAACCTGCACACTCGTGCGTCTCAGGACAGCCTCTAATGCGCCGGCCATGCTGCTTGCTCTGTCGGCATCGTATTCAAACAAACTACCAAGGTTGATAAGCACCGTCGGAGCCCTCCTTAGCCATAATGTTAGATCAATGTCTTGTTCTGCGGCCGAGGCGACCAAAATCACAATAGGACCCGTTGTGGTGACGTTGGCTGGAACTGAGCTGAGCGGAATGGAGGCAGCAGCTGTGTCTTGGGAGATGAACACGCCGTTTCCAGGCTGGTGAATGGTGAAAAAGCCGATTGGGTCCTCGAGATTGTGGCTAGCTAGGAACTTACGCTTCTCGACGAGCTCCGGATTAAATAGCATGGCCCATGCAAAACTACCCATCTGGTAGATATTTGAGGGAATGTCTCGCCACGGAACAGGGAAGTCATGGCCGGAGCCAAGGCTGCTTTCTTCAGTACGAGTCTCTACTTGGAGGAGGAAAGTTAGCTTACGCCGGGAATTGCCAAAAACCTCTGAGCCAGGGCTGTGCACCACCGAACACGTCGGCCAGGACGTTTGGCGACAAGATGGCGTGCAAGCGATTATCGCCTCGGGTCGCGTCCATCCCCGGCCGGTGGAACATATCGAGTACAACGACAGCGGGATCGATGTCTCTAATGAGTTTCTGTACATGGTTATGGATCATGAGGTGGTCTTCTCCCGTCCACCGTGAGACGAACATAGCCATGTCATCATTAAGTCCTTTTAGTCCCTGGATCCCAGGTGGACGTATCCAATTTGGTGTGAAGTTGAACCCAGAGGCGTCGGAGGACTTTGGAGCGGGCAATTGATGAAAGATGGCGGGACGAGATGACGGAGATTTTATGCGGGCGTGGGCGGAAATCCTGGCGATCTTGGGCTCGATCTTGGGCCATGATGCAAAATGTACTATGATCTCTGGGTGACGTTCTAACAGAGAATAGACTGTCGCAACGTGAACGTTCGAGAGCCCATGCTCAACATTGGTAACAAACAACACAGTGTTGTTCTTACCGATGACTGGAGGCTGTCGTTCGGTCTTAGTGCTGCGAAGGGAAACGGCGGCGGCCAGGAGGGCGATGATCAGAGCCCCGAAAACCTGAATAGGTTTGTTTGAGAAAACGATCATTTTGAGACTACGACAGGACGATTTACTTAGAAATTTCGCAGCCACTTGCTAACCTGCATGGCCGAATCATATATGTAGTACTAAGTTTTACCTCCCAAACACAACTCTGTGCATGCGTTCTTCCAATTCCATGGTGGTGGAGTCGCATCACTATATCGGCGATCAGCTCGTACGGGGACCTGTGGTCGCATGGTCATCATCTGCATAGCAAGATGACCGTGCATCAACCGAATACAACAGCTCCTTGCCCTGGTCATTCTGTCGGACTTTCGGTCAAGCGGAGGCCAAATTGCCTCCGAAAGCACACCGCAAGAATTCGCCGTGAACCTAAGCATAAAACGGTCCATCAGACTCCGGCTTATCCCCCAGTACTGGTGCTGCTCACTATAAGCTGAACTTTTCTGGCCTCGAACTTCCCATAATGACTTTCAAATTGCCTCCCACGATTATTCTCGGAACACACAGTGTAGGCATTTTCATGTTGCTAACTGAACGCCGCTGATACGTCACCAGGTTGGAGACTCCATTGTCGACCCCGAAACCTCTCACTTTGATGCCGAGCAAGATGTCCAATCTCTTCTAGATGACTTCTATGGCCGTGGATACAACCAACTCGACACAGCTCGCGATTACTCTCCGAATGTACCAGGTGCATCCGAGTCACGTCTCGGCAAGGCTAAAGGCGCCTCTCGGTTCACAATCCACACAAAAGTCCACAGTGCAGACCCGGGGGATCATCTACCCACAAAGCTCGGACTTAGCATTGATCAATCACTGGAGGATCTCCAAACACCCACTGTCGAGACCATGTTTTTGCATTTTCCGGACCGCCATACTCCCTTTGAGGATACAATCAAAGCGATGGACACTGCTCTGAAACAAGGGAAATTCAACAGGTACGGTCTTTCAAACTATTCAGCTACTGAGGTGCAACGAATACTCGATATCTGCGAGCGACATGGGTATAGGAAGCCTAGTGTGTATGAGGGACATTATAACGCCATTGTGAGAGGAGCGGAGAAGGAGTTGTTTCCCCTGTTGCGTAAGCATAGTATGGCCTTCTACGCGTACAGGTACGTCTGCAAACCCGATGATTCGAGAGCTGAATGCGAGTTAACTTTGGTCTAGTCCCGCGGCTGGCGGTCTTTTCTCAGGCCATACTGCTTCTTCGGGACGATGGAAACGCGATGTAGGTTAAGAGGCTGGTGTTCCAAGTTGAGTCATTATTCTAACTCAAAGAACATAGAACTTCCTAGGCAACGTTTATACTTACCTCTATCGGAAACCCCCGGTCCGCATTGCAGCAGCTACAATACTTGAGCTTGTAGAAAACTACGGTATCAATGGACACGCTGCAGCATTGCGATGGACAGCATTTCATAGTAACCTAGATGGAAAGCATGGCGATGCCGTCATCTTTGGTGTTTCCAAGACGGAACAGCTTCATGAGACGCTCGATGCCCTTGAGGCTGGTCCTCTTCCCGAGGATCTTGCGGTTGCCATAAACTCTATTTATAGTACAGTAGAAGGCGCCGAGCCTCCTTACCACTTATAAACAAGTGAAAGGTGCAATTGAATAACGAGATCAGGGAGAAGTATCATCGGAAGATGTCGAGACGGAAAGGGGTGGGATGACAAGGGCCGACGTTGGAGGTGGCGAGGCTAGGCACAGCAGGTAAAGAGGCGGAGGCCATTTTCAATCGGTATAAGTACGACATGTTGTTAAAGGAACTAGAGGGGGAGAGCGAGTCGAACTAAATAAACGGGGATTGAAAAGAACCTACGAGGGGACGAGGCTAAGAAACGTAAACTTAAGGAAGAACTTGAAGAAAGGAAGTAAGACAGAGCAAAGTGACCTCATGGCTACTCTTTTGGAGCCACGCGATTGCCACAGCTACAAATGTAGTAGCACAAGTCCTCGTTACTTACTAATATCTTACACTTGTATTGTGCTATCAAGAATCATCGAATGACAAGTACAAAGCAGATGTTTATGTTGAGGATAAAGCCTAGGCCTTACTGGAAAATCATGCCATTGCCTCATCAGCCATGCGCCATCGCCCTTACAAATCCTATGCAGTTGATAATCTATGACTTCTCGTATCCCGAGGTCGAACTTTCTTCATTACCAACGACATTCTCATAAGCCGGCACTGGTCTACGGGTCCCGTCATACGCCGGAAGCTCCTCCGCGACACCAGCGGATGGTGGTCGTGACTGTGTGTCTGCAGCTGCCACCCTATCAACAGCCGGCGACACGACAAACTTTTGAGACCCGCTACACTTCCATGACTCCCCCTGCAACGACAAGCTGGAACTTCCACTTGAAAGTGTGAGCCAAAAAAAAAGCAGTACGTTGTGTTATCCGGCCCCAGTGGGAAATGATGTTTATGCTCGCGCGGTGCCGAGCGACTGCGCGCATCCAAAGGTGCGCTCAACTCCAATGCCCTCTTTCCGGTACATTTACCCTCATGCGCTTCAACTCTTCCTGGGCACGATACACCCGCTATCATTAAGAGATTGATCACCGCGTTCGTCAGATAAACCTTTTGCAGGACATCGCGAAATAGGTCGGAGCTCTTCGCACGGTCGGGGATGATGTTGAGCCGGAACGGGGTAGCGGCAGGGTTGCCCAGTTGAATGACCGAGGGACACTCCACTCGTAACTTGAAGTGCCATGCCGGCACCCTTTTCGAACCGAGGAACATCTGCATTTTCTGATTCCATGTCAGTTCCGCGTGCTCCATCCCCGATGGCTCGTCACAGATCCTTCCGTCATCGTGCCACGCATTTCGAAATCCGTGTTCACCGCCCGCGCCGGCCGTGACGATACCCGCACTGGCAGCGTTGCCTCGAGACGGTGCATCTTCTTCCCCTCCACTAGTATCACCGCTTCGAGAAAGTAGTCTACGAACCTGTGCCCTTTATAGATTGTCATGGCGCAACTCGCCGGTAGTGGCTACTCTGGCAGTGCCTGCTTGCCTATTACGTCTCCCGGTGCGCGGAAATAGCTAGCCTCCCGTTAGACCCTTCGAAGCCCCTAGCGTATACGATTCTTAGGTTTTTAACTAGTTCTAGTTAAAGCGCGGATTTTTATTAGTTATATATTAAGGTTATATAGACCTTTTTTATTTAAAAAAAGATATAATATTAAAAAACTAGTTATTATATAAAAAAACTAATTAATACTCCTTATAAAATCGAATTAAATAACTTCTATTTTCTAAAATTAGTATATTATACTTCGACTACTTTTTTACTATAAAAACCGCTTTTTATAATTTTAATACTATTTTTTTAAAACAAATTTAATATATTTTTTATTATTCTCCTTTAGTATTATTCTTATTAATATATTCTTATTAAGTATATTTAGTTATTTCTTATTTAAATATCGTATACTTTTTTTATTTTACTAAAAGACTTATTACTAAGTAGTTCTATTTTTTTAGATTTTTCTTTTTTATTTAGTATAAATATATTTTATATCGCTTCCTTAATTATTCTTAATTAGTATATTTTTTAAGTACTTAATATATACCCTTTAAATATAAAAACTAATTATTTATATAAAACTAATTATTTATATAAAAACTAGTTTCTTATATAAAAACTACTCTTTTATATAAAAACTACTTTTTTATATAAAAACTACTCTTTTATATAAAAACTACTCTCTTATATAAAACTAGTTATTTATATAAAACTAGTTATTTATATAAAAACTAATTACTTATTTAAAAACTAATTACTTATATAGAGATTAGTTAGTTAATACTCTTTTAATAAATTTCTTAAAACTTAACTTTTATATAAATACTTAACGTATTCCTAAGTTTTTAATTAAAGTTCTTTTTATTTATTTTACTTTTTATCTTATTATATCTTATATACTCCGACTTTTATAACTTTTTATATTATTTTGATAATATTTTATATTTTTTTTATAATTATTATTCTTATATAACGGGCGCCTTTAGCACCTACCCCGCTTTTTAATACCTACCCTACTTTTTTTTAGGGTACGTACGCGGGCGCGCGGGTATACGGGCCTAATATTAAAAAAAAGTAGTACGTATATAAGCGTAGGTATAAGTAAGTATACGCGCAGTCCGCTACTTTTATAATTATAAAGTACGGGCTACTCCCCCCTCTCTCCCTAGCTAACTAATAACTTATAGCTATAAAAACTAAGGACCTTCGACCCCCCCCCCTTTTTAATAATATATAATAGCGGCCCGGGTAGCCTATTTATAGCTATAATAGACCCCTAGAGAGGCTCGTTAGTATTAATAAAGTATATAACGGCTTATAATTATAAAAATTAAGCCCCTACTATATCCCCTCTACTCTCCCTTAAGCCGCTACTATAGTAGTATATTATACTTAGTTATTTATACTAATTATAATTATATTAAGCCCCTAGACTTAGTTAAAAAATATAGCTAAATATAGTAAGTACTTAGTAGCTTATAGCTATAAAAACCTAGGCTTTTGAGACTACCGGGGCTTTATTACTATTATTATTACTATTATACCCTATATATTATAATTATAATTAGTTAGCTAAGTTATGACTATTATTTTTTTTATTACGGTTATAAAGACCTAGGCTTTTAAAACCGCTAGGGCACTATTATTATTATTATTATTATTATTATTATAGCTTATTACTACTATAATTAGCTAGCTAGGTTATAACTATTACTTTTCTTATTATAATTGTAAAGACTTAGGCTCTTAAAACTACCGGGGCCCTATTATTATTATTATTACTATTATTACGGCTTATTATTATTATAATTAGCTAGCTAAGCTACGACTATTACTTTTCTTATTACGACTATAAAGACCTAGGCTCTCGAGACTACCGGGGCCTTATTATTACTATCGTTACTATTATTATAGCTTATTATTATTATAATTAGCTAGCTAAGTTACGACTACTACTTTTCTTATTATAGCTATAAAAACCTAGGCTCTTAAGACCGCCGGGGCCCTATTACTACTATCGTTATTACTATACTCTATATATTATAGCTATAATTAGCTAACTAAGTTATAATTACTATTTTTCTTATTATAGCTATAAAGACTTAGACTATACGACGAGTAAGCGAGTTATTAATAATAATAATATAAATATAGAAGTACCCTACTCTATACTTTCTTATTAATAATATTATATAATATAAGTAAAATATATATTCTTATTCGTTCCTTTATTTATAGTTACTTAAAAAAAGTCTATCTCGGTCTCTATTTATTAATACTAAGTTACTATTTATATCTACTATTTATATCTGCTATTTATTTAGTAATACTTATTTACTTAACCTTAGGTATTACTTAGTTTACTACGGCAATAAGTAATTCTATTTTCTATTTATTATTACCTTATATTTATTATTATTATTTAGTTATAGCGAATTTAGCCCTATACCCCCTCGTTTTTATCCTTAAAAACTACCTCACTATCCTTTTTAGTTACGTTTTTTATTTTAATATTACTCTCTATTTTTATATCGCTATTAATTAAGTACTAAAGGGTTAGGCTTAAAAAGAAAATTTAAAATTTATAAATCTTAAATACCCACTACCTTAGCCAGCTTTTTACTTACTAATAGTAAATAAAAAGATTTTAATCCTAAATACCTATATTAACTACCTAAGCTACCCTTTTACTTACTATTAATAAGTTAAAGAATAATTTAGGATTTATAAACCCTAACTACTTACTACCTCTATTAACCTTTTATATATTATTAGTAAAATAAAAAAATATTTAAGATTTATAAACCCTAAATACCTAGGCTAACTTTTTACTTACTATTAGCGAGTAAAAGAATTTAAGTATTAAATACCTTATTTAACTAGCCGAGCTAACCTTTTACTCATTATTAATAAGTAAAAAAAATTAAGTATTAAATACCTTATTTAACTAGCCGAGCTAGCCTTTTACTTATTATTAGCAAGTAAAGAAAATTAAGTATTAAATACCTCGTTTAACTAACTAAACTAGCCTTTTATTTATTATTAATAAGTAAAAGAATTTTAAAATCTATAACCTAATTAATTAGCTAAGCTAACTTTTTACTTATTATTAATAAATAAAAGAATTTTAAAATCTACAACCTAGTTAATTAGTTAAGCTAACTTTTTACTTACTATTAATAAATAAAAAAAGTTTAGAATTTATAACCTAGTTAACTTTAATTATATTTCTTATTCTAATCCCTTTAATAAATAAAAGTAATAATAAATCTATTATTTTTCGTTTTAACTTTCTTTTTTAAATCTATTATAAAACCTTCGTTATTTTAAGATTTTTTTTTATTAAAATCCTATTTACTATACTCGTTTTTATTATATTATATAGGTTTTATATAAATAGTACCCTCTTCGCTAATAAATTATAAACTAACTCTATTTTTTTTTTTTTAATAAACTAAGATCTCCCCGTTCTTTTTTAATTTTTAGCTATTTATACTACGAGTTAATATTTTTTAATAAAAATATTAAAATACCTAATCCTAGTATATTAACTAAAATCCCTAATATAATAAATTAATAAATCGTATTTAAAAATCCTCGCTCCTTTTTTAAGCCTAGCTCTTTTATAAAATAGCTTGCTAAGTAATTATTAATACCCTTTCCCTAGCTAGTTATAAAACTATTTTTTTATAAAAAGTTTTATAATTATAGTACCTCGGGCCTACTTTATAAATAAAGATTTTTTAAATCAACTTATAATTTTTAAAGTTTATATTATTATATATATATCTAAATCTATATAAAAGCTATTCTTATTTTAATAAATATATTTATAATACTCCCCTACTACTTAATTAAAAAAGCTAATTTTGGGTATTTTAATTTAATAAGCGTTTTTATAAGTCCTTTAACTTTTAGGATTCTATTACTTATTAAAAAGGAGACTACTTTGTACTTAGTTAATAAGGTACTTAGGGTTAGGGTTAGGGTTAGGGTTAGGGTTAGGGTTAGGGTTAGGGTTAGGGTTAGGGTTAGGGTACACCGTCCACATCTCCATGCCGGAGATGGTCGAGGATAAGCCCGAAGACTGGCACAATCTCACGCACTCGCAGTACCCACACCACGAAACAATTTACATGCAAGTCGCCAGGACGATGAAGCTCAT